>NC_141039.2:1070000-1090000 GCF_052040795.2 Danio rerio
CTCATCTTTATCTTTAAAAATGTGCAAGAGGCATCAGTTCTTTGTAACGACAAATATATCACAATCACAAAGAGCTTTCTGTGTAAGAAGAAATACAAGTGAACGTAGAAAATAGCCACTCTAAAAATGCTGGCTTGTTTCAAGCCAATATTGAGTTAAATATATTGATAAATCTAATATTTTTAACATTTCAAATCAACCTAACACCGTTTAAACGTTCTGCTTTACATTTAGATCATCTGTGTGGCTTTTTAGAATTAGAAATTAAATATTACTAACATTAACATAATTTAAAGTCTGCTTAAATTGAAAAAAAGTGCAATAAACAAAAACAACAAGAGCTCATGTTTGTGCATTTATAACTATTTTCTCCATCAACAACTGCTAAATTAAACATGGCTTACATTTAAACAATGAGCATTGCTGCTATATTAATTGTTTACCTGAGTATTGTTGTTATTTGCTCCTTTGTTGTTGGTTAGCTTCAGTTTTCCGAAAGATATTTCTTGTCTCATCCAGTGCGCTCCAGTGTTTGGTGACTCTGGGTGAACATAAACCTTGTTTCCTGAAAGAAAAATGCACTCGATGAACTTAAACACCCGTCCAGTGAAAATATCATTAGAAAAACTAAACAGATGCATCATGACTAAGAAGATTTGTTTAGATTAATTCTAATACTTAAAGGAAAATAACACATCCACCCCCGCGCTGTCAGGTGTCATCTCTGCAGATCGCTTGCGTTTTAAATGAAACTCATTTTTAAACCGAATGACATGTCAGGGATTTTAAAAAACATCGAATTTATTAAACAAACAATTTTGCGCATCTAAAAGTATTTTCGGATCCCGACATTCAAGTTTTAATCTAATAAAAAAATTCGTTTCAGTTTGTGCATTTCGTTTGTATTAAAACTAAAAAAATCTTCGATGTTAATTTAATTATTTACTTCGATTATCAATAAAAGCATCGAACGAAAATTAAAATCGAATATCCAACTTAGATTTTCGTTTTATTAAATTGTTTTAAACAATTTTAATTTAATACAGTCTTTGTCGGAGATAAAACACATTTGACTCAGTGTTAACAGGCTGTTTTATTTGCTCAAATTATTTTAACATTTTAATTCTCTCACCTTGCATGTTGTTGTCCGCTTTCCCGCAGGTCACCCACTTTCCGCCCTGAAATCTCCAGTGGTTCGGATCGGCCAGAACAATCTCCACAAACACATTATAATGCGCAGTCAGGTTCAGTCCAGTGATATTAAAACTCAGAAAGGGGAACATTCGCCTGGGAATACACATTTAACAACATTAAAATTCCATTACGCACTGAAGGAAAATTAATATTCGTTACGCACTTCTGCTAAACAATTTTATTCAATAGTTTGAATCATGATCTCAGTTTTAAATATTTGTAATGCTTCATTTCTTACCTGCCCTGTTTAGTTATGATCATCTCAGTTTGATGGCGGTGAAATTTGAGCCACAGCGGTCTGTTGCACAGGTAGACCTGCGCCCGCGCCGCGGAGCCCGAACCTGGAATGGGCATCGAGCTGAGACTGGAGCCTGGACCGGGATAGGACGGGTACAGACACCCGGGACCCTGTCCGAACTGATAACCACCCCCAAACTGACTCCTGCTGGCGCACACGGCGGATGAGAACCCGGCGGGTGGAAGAACCGAACCGTAATGCAGAGACGACGAATACCGGGAGCCATTCGAGCCGCTGTACACCGACCCGGTCTGCCCTCCGTACGGGAACAGAGAGCAAGGGTTGGCCACGTCAGAACTCGGTTGAGAGGACGATATGAAGTATCGATCAGTGCCCAGATCATCGATGTTGTATCTGCGGGTGCTGGAGAGCTCATCATCCGCGCCGATCACCGGAGAACTTTTACGCGCGTCCGGTGCGGCGGTGGCTGCTGCTGCTGCTTTAGTCCCGGTAAAGCTCTCACTGTCAGCATCATCCATCAGAAACTTCTTGGCACCAGAACTCTGCTCCGAATCCGTCCGGTCCATGTCCTGAAAGTCGATCTGCGTTGACCCCGGGCTATTATTGGTGCTTTCGGAGGACGAGGACAGGTTGTAGAAGGTCTTGGGTAAGTTTACAGATGCGCCAGGGAGGATGCTTTCTAACTGCATTCTTCACTGTGCTGATAAAGGGATGAGGATCAGTGGAAAGCAAGGCGGAGATCAATAAGTAGATCACACCAGGACGCGGCTCCGTGCGCCCCGCAGCTTGACCTCTGAAGCGACACCTCCGGATTTTTCAACTGTAATCTGTGAGTGACAGAATTGTTTGAGAGACTTTATATATTATGATCTCACTCGTGTGGGCGGGGCTCCGCGCAATTCGTGCGCTCAGGTCGTTTTCTCATTGGCTTGGAGGCCTTCGCTTTTAAGTAGCTATTCCAGAATAACATGCATTTAGTCTTGGATTCTGAGGTTTTTTTGTTTAAAATTAGGATTCAGTCAGATGGTTAAAGTCTGTCATCATTTAGCTAGTCACCTTTCATTTGTTTAAAACATTTCTTCTGTTTAACACAAAAGAAGATATTTGGAAAAATGTTGGAAACCTGTGACTTCCATATTTGTTTTTCCTAGTATGGAAGGCAATGGCTACAGGATTTAAGCTCTCTTTAAATGATGTTATTTTGTGAAGAATCTCAAAGGTTTTGAAACCATTTGACTAATCGATTGCATTTTTTTGGGGTGAAATATCCCTTTAGGACTTAATATCTGCTTTTCTATTATTATTAGTAATTATTGTAACATTTATTTATGCATTTAAAAACCTTGTTTAGTCGAAACTACATGTCTAGAATTCGTTTCCAGCCAATTAATGAGTGTTAATTCGCGACTGACATTGAACCCGCAGAGGAACTTGGAAGTGGATTGACACCATTTATAGAGGCACTAAAAACAAAACAATTAACGAGTCCTCCAGGCTGACCTGAGAACGGTTTTTATCTAAATACACTTGAGCTCGGCTGAACTTGGCAACCCGAATAATTAACAAACGATTAATGAGGAAAGCAAACTCACCACAAACTGACAGACAGGAGCGCCGTGCGTTGAGTTTCTGGTGCATGTGGCGGGGCTTAAACTTGACCTGGATCAGTGTGTTTGGGGTAAATCAATCTGCACCTGCACACGCAGGGTATCAAGGGCAGGAGATCCCTTCGCTTTTCGTCTGTTTTCAAGAGATTGAGTCCAAAATTCGCTCTGATTTCAGCGAAATGCGGAGTAAGTTTCTTCACACGCGCATGTAAACATTCAAACAGTCAGTGAGCATTTAATGTGCAATCACCCAAATGCATTTCCCGTGTAAAAGTATAGTTTATTAATCTATTTAAGTGCATAACCTATGTGCATTTCTATTGTGTTTCAGCGTGTGAGGACTAAACCCGACGAAAAGAACTGAAGGAGGATGTTTTCGGCGTGCACGAGGTGAGTGTGGCGTGAGGCGCGCGCGTGTGCGTCACCTGAGGGTTTCTGTAAAAAAGCCTTTAATATTAACAATATAAATTCGATGATGAAAATATACTGCGTTTTCTTATGTAATGTATATTTTATTTAAATTCAAGATATTGAAAAATACAATTAGTATAATTTTGAGCAGTAAAATAAATGAAGATAAATATAAATAAAAATACGCTTCAATTCGTAATTTCTAAATAATAGCTATAAAAATAGCTGAATGCAAACTTTATTTTAAAATGTGCACCAAATCATCAAAGAAGATCTGAACACATTTTCAAGACGCGAGAAGAAAGAGAGAGAGAAAAAAAAACACCCAGGTCAACAGATGGAAAAACAATTGAGCCCCAGTTCACCATAAGGTAATATCTGATTGTCTTTATCATCAGGCGGTGGTAATAAAAAAGAGAGGGGCGGGGGCAAATCCCAACCCCTTTCCAAGCGCAGGGAAACCGGCCAATTATTTTTCCGTGTGAAGGAACCGGTGATAGTGAAGGAAGAGACAGCCGGGCGGATAGACACCGCCTTATTAAAAAAAACCCTTCTGTACCACAAATCTGATGATAATAAAAAAAAGAGAGACAGACAGACAGCACGTAAAAGCGCTCCTTGACGCGCGCGAGATGCGATCCGGAGTCCCGCTGACCCACCGGCGATAATGGTCGGTTACCCGGAAAGGGTCACGCGCACAGCGGAGAGATCTTTAATGAAAACCCCACCGGGTGTCCTCATCAAACACATCCACTGACTCTCTTTAGCTCGTCATTGTAATTAAAATTCCTCGATGACAGCCATGGGCCGGATGACAGATTAAAACGAGTCAGTGATGTATTTAATAAGTCACAGGTTGTGAATATGTTACCCAGAAAACACTGTCGTCCATTAACCTTTTCACACTTGAAATTGCATCCTATTTGACCTCTCTGTATTTGCCTGCAAGGTGATATATCGTTAATAATAACAGCACGGGCTGCATCTGCACGTGATCTGAAAGTTTGTCGTTTATTACCGACGCAAAGTTTTGGATTCGGACTGGTTTCGGCTCAGTCGGTGTGTCTAAATTATGAGATCAAATCCTGAAATGATCACAACTGATAGCAGGAGAAGGTGTGATGTAAAGACGATCCGCACAAAGCACCTGAGAAACGCGCGCGCACACACAGGAATGATTATGCGTTCTCACCTGACAGATCCCGGGTCCCAAGTGCCTTGTAGTTTTTAAGGTGTGAGATTCACAAGGATTAGCTCCCAGCTAAGAGGAATATTGAGATGAGAACGACTTCTCCGAGCAGAATACTGAATTCAGCTCTCACACCAGTGCACTCTCACACATAAAGCTGCTTCAGTGGAGTTTGCTTCTTTAAAGGATCCAGATTTAGATTTGAACATGCGACTTACATTCTTCACAATGAAGGTTTCAGAAGAGAACCATTCCAGTATGGGCAAGAGCACTCTAAAAGTCCTGGGTTGTTGTATCTCAGTGTGGAGTCAAATACAAACACAACCATTGCAATCAAATGTTTTTAATTAAATTTACAACCCGAGTATTGAGTTTGTCCATATCTGACCACACATTCATTAAAATAAAGCTTACAAATGAGTTTTTCAAAGCAGAAGAACCACTTCAGCATCCTCGCTCTAATATGCTGGGTTGCTGTAACACAATGTTGGGTCAAATATGGACACTATTGGAGTAAAAAGTGTGATTAAAATTCAACTGAAGGAGTGTAAATAAAAATATCAATCTAAAACCTGCTGGGTTCTTTTACCTAAATTTTTCTACCCAAGTATTGAGTTTGTCCATGTTTACCCCAACATTTACAATCTTTAAAATAAAGGTTAGGTTTTCAGAGGAGAAGAACTTATCAGAATGGCAAAAGTCACTGTAAAAATGATGCGTTGTTGAATCTAAATGCTGGGTCAAATATGGAAACACAACCTTTGGAATAAAAGGTGTCATTTTAAAACTAGATAAAACTATGAACACAATGCTGGGCCTGACTATAGTTGACTGAACATTGGGGTACAACAACCCAGCATTTTATTAGAGTGAACATGCCAATAAATAACCTTTATTTAAAAAAAAAATCACTCTCTGGGTTGTTGTAACTCAATATTGGGTCAAATATGCAAAAACACACCAGTTAAAAATGTCTTTTAAATTTAATTAAAGGCAATTGTTCATATTTAAACCAACATTTAGTTACAACAACCCAGCATTTTTAGAGTGTATATAAAATATTAGTCTCAAAATTGTTGGATTATTTCAACCAAATCTTGAATCAAACATGGACAAACAAAATAATTTTTAATGACATTTTTCTATTCAACTATTGCATTTGTCCATGTCTGACACAACATTGGGTTACATCAACTTGGCATATTATAGAGTGTATATAAAAATATCATCTAAAAAATAATGCTGGGTTATTTTAACCAAATCTTGAGTCAAATATGACATAATGTTAGGTTAATTATTTTAAAATTAATTTTAAATTATATTTTTCTACTCCAATAATGAGTTTGTCAATGTCTGACCCAACATTGGGTTACAACAATCAGCATATTTTAAATGTGTATATAAAAATATTAATCTAACAATGCTGGGTTATTTTAACCAAATCTTGAGTCAAATATGGACAAACAAAAAATACATTTTAAATGACCTTTTTCTACCCAACTATTACATCAATTTGGCATATTTTAGAGTGTGTAAAATATCATCTAAAAAAATGCTGGGTTATTTTAAACCAAATCTTGAGTCAAATATGGCATAATGTTAGAATAATTTCTTTAATTACATTTATATGACTTTTTTTACCCAGCTATTGGGTTTGTCCATATTTGACCCAACATTAGAATAAAGCAACCCAGCATACTTTAAAGTGCATATAAAAATGTCCACTTGAGAAATGCTGGGTTACTTTAACCACATCTTGAGTCAAATATGGACAAACACAACATTGGGTTAATTTTTAAAATTAATTTTTAATGACATTTTTCTACCCTATTGAGTTTGTCCATATCTGACCCAACATTGGGTTACAATAACCCAGCATTTTTTAGAGTGTATATACAAATATCAATCCTAAAATTGTTGGGTTATTTCAACCAAATCTTAAATCAAATATGGGCAAACAAAACAAATGAATTTTAAATGACATTTTTCTACCCAACTATTGAGCTTGTCCACATCTGACCCAACATTGGGTTACATCAACTTGGTATATTATAGAGTGTATATAAAAATATCATCTAAAAAATGCTGGGTTATTTTGAGTCAAATATGGCATAATGTTAGGTTAATTAATTAATTAATTTTTTTAACCCAGCTATTGGGTTTGTCCATATTTAACCCAACATTAGAATAAAGCAACCCAGCATATTTTAAAGTGTAAATAAAATGACCACTTGAGAAATGCTGGGTTATTATATCTTGAGTCAAATATGGACAAACACAACATTAGTTTGATTTTCAAAATTAATTTTAAATTGCATTTTTCTACCCAACTATTGAGTTTGTCCATATCTGACCCAACATTGGGTTACAACAATCAGCATATTTTAGAGTGTATATACAATATCATCTACAAAAATGCTGGGTTATTTTGACCAAATCTTGAGTCAAATATGGACAAACACTTTAAATGAGATTTTTCTACCCAAGTGCAGTCTATATCCAAATCCCCATCTAAAAATGCTGGGTTGTTTTAAGTATGGAGTAACCCATCATTTAGTTAATTTTTAAAATTAAATATGAGACATTTTTCAACTATTGGATTTGTTGATATGAAACCCAACATTGTGTTAAAACAACCCAACATTTCCTCAGGAGCATCAATAGTGTAGCAGCAACACGATTCAGTCTGATATTACTTGAAACTCGATTGTCTGATTACCTGCTTTGTTCAGTATTTTCCCCTCAGTGTGTTTATCTTGCAAGACGAGCAGCTTCAGCTCTTAAACGTGTCTGATAAAGGGGCTTCACTGGCTCTGCATCTTCAGCCCATCATAACAGCATTTGTGTGTAGCGCATTATCTGTGTGCAGATGTGTGTTACGAGCACGGGAAATGTGTGTATGTGTGTTTGCATGTGTGCAATCTAGAGATGTGTGAAGAATTTGGGGAAAAGGGGCTAAAAATCTGTGAAAAGACAGAGAGGGGGGCTGGAACTCAGCTGGAAACTGATTGGCTGCCAGCCTGAGGAGGAAATAAGAATCTGCTGTCCTCTCCGGTCTGGGACCTCGGTGACCAGGCGCAAGATGTCTGCCACGGCCCCCGAGGGCCCGCGGCGTCCCCTCAACACTCCTCTGCCTCTGAAAGCGTCTTTCTCCTTTTATTATTGACTGGAAATGCCACCCAGTCTCCCTTTCCCTCCCTCGTTTTTCCTGCGCTGCACAGGAGAGAGAGTCGGGCGGGCGAAAGGCTGTGGGTGAATCAGGGTCACTCAAAATCAATACCGTGCTTTTAGACGGGACGGATACATAGGGGACGGTAATAGTCTTAAATGTTCTTTTGGAACTCTCTGAGGCTTTGACTGAAGAGTTGGGAGACTTGACGAATCACGGCACTTTTTTTAATTTTCAAATAACGGTGAGTGCTTGCATTGTGGATCTGGGTCAGGCGCGGTGGTTTGTTCAAGCTACGCTTACTTATTTAGCAGATTATAAAGAGCAACTTCACTATTATAAGCAAAACACATCAGAATGATGCAATCTTCTACTAATAACACACATAAAACACACACTATAGTCAAACACAACATTAGGCTCATTTATAAAATTAACTTTAAATGATATTTTTCTACCCAACTATTGAGTTTGTCTATATTTAACCCAACATTGGGTTACAACAACCCAGCATTTTCATTCATCCATTCATTTTCTTTTCAGCTTAGTCCCTTTATTAATCAGCGGTCGCCACTGCAGAATGAACCAACTTATCCAGCATATGTTTTGCCTTTCTAGCTGCAACCCATCACTGGGAAACACCCATACACACTTATTCACACTTATACACTACGGCCCACCCCATCACAACAACCCAGCACTTTCCTACCCCAACACGGGGGGGAACATGCAAACTCCACACAGAAACGCCAACTGAACCAGCCGAGACTTGAACCAGCAACCTTCTTGCTGTGAGGCGATCGTGCTACCCACTGTGCCACAGTGACACCCAACCCAGCATTATTTAAAAATATCAATCTAAAAACATGCTGGGTTATTTTAACCAGCACTGAGTCAAATCGGGAAATCCAACATCGGGTTAATTTGTAATACAGTTTCTACCTAACTATTGGATCGGTCCATATTTAACCCAACATATGGTTACATCAACCCAGCATTTTCATTCATTCATTCATTTTCTTTTCGGCTTAGTCCCTTTTTTCATCAGGGGTTGTCACAGCGGAATGAACCGCTAACTTATCCAGCAAATGTTTTACACTGCGGTTACCCTTCCAGCTGCAACCCATCACTGGGAAACACCCATACAAACTTTTTAACACTTATACACTACGGCCCACGCCGTCACAACAACCAAGCGTTTTCCTACGCCAACACGGGGAGAACATGCAAACTCCACACAGAAAAGCCAACTGACCCAGCCGGGACTTGAACCAGCGACCTTCTTGCTGTGAGGCGATCGTGCTACCCACTGTGCCACCGTGACACCCAACCCAGCATTATTTAAAAATATCAATCTAAAAACATGCTGGGTTATTTTAACCAGTCAAATATGAAGAAACCCAACATCGGGTTAACTTGTAATACAATTTCTACCTAACTATTGGATCGGTCCATATTTAACCCAACATTGGGTTACAACAACCCAGCATTTTCATTCATTCATTAATTTTTTTTTTCGGCTTAGTACCTTTATTCATCAGGGGTTGCCACAGCATAATGAACCGCCAACTTATCCAGCAAATGTTTTACACTGCGGATGCCCTTCCAGCTGCAACCCAGTACTGGGAAACACCCATACACTACGGCCAAGTTAGCATACCCAATTCCCCTATAGCACATGTGTTTGGACTGTGGGGGAAACCGAAGCACTTGGAGGAAACCCATGAAAACACGAGAAGAACATGCACACAGAATTGCCACAGTGGGTAGCACGATTGCCTCACAGCAAGAAGGTTGCTGGTTCAAGCCTTGGCTGGGTCAGTTGGTGTTTCTGTGTGGAGTTTGCATGTTCTCCCCGTGTTGGCGTGGGTTTCCTCCGGGTGCTCCGGTTTCCCCCACAGTCCAAACACATGCACTGTAGGGGGATTGGGTTAGCTAAATTGGCCGTAGTGTATGAAAGTGTATGGGTGTTTTCCAGTACTGGGTTGCAGCTTGAAGGGCATCCGCTGTGTAAAACATATGCTGGATAAGTTGGCGGTTCATTCTGCTGTGGTGACCACTGATGAATAAAGGGACTAAGCTGAAAAGAAAATGAATGAATGAATGAAAATGCTGGGTTGTTGTAACCCAATGTTGGGTTAAATATGGACAAACAGTCAGTAGTTGGGTAGAAAAATATCATGCCACATGCGCTATAGGAGAAGTAATGAACTAAATTGGCCGTGGTGTATGTGAACGAATGCAAGCATGTATGGGTGTTTCCCAGTGTTGGGTTGCAGCTGGAAGGGCATCCGCTGTGTTAAACATGTTGGAAAAGTTGGCGGTTCATTCCGCTGTGGTGCTATCCAGATTAATAAAGGGACTACACCGAAAAGAAAATCAATAAATGAATGAATATAGTGTAATACTGTAGTCCACTTTAGTTTTTACTATAGTAAACTAGTGTAGAGTCACACAGTCAACTAAAACTACAGCATTGAGTAATTTGTTTGTATTATTATAATTATTGTATTACCCTAGCAACTATAGAATCAGCACAACAGATCATTCACTATATTATCATAACATCTGTGGAATCACCCCAGTAAATTCATTCAAGCAGTAGTATGGTTAAGCACACTGCAGTGTTTACTATAAACTACTATTTAATGTGGTATATGGGACAAATTAATATTCAGTTATGTGTCTCATTTTGTTTACATTGTAAACAGTGCCTCCAGTAGGTGATGTTACGCTTCTTATTAGTGTTTTAAATGCTTAAGTGCTTTAAATGGCGAATCAAATTCTGAACAGTATTGTTTGCTACAACAGCACTCACCGTCCGCGCGCTCGCGCCCTTTGACCTGTCACGTCAATCGACCGCGCGCACACTTGACGTGACAGCGCAGATCAGCGCGTGCCTTGCGGTGCCATCGCCGCGCGCGCTAAATGTTCCCGGCGTGTATCATACCGCGGCTCCGTTACCGGGGTCAGATGACAGAATAAAAATATGTCAACACCTGTCAACACCTCGTTAGACCGAAGAACAAAAGAGCTCCGTTACACTGTCAAGATTTATTCGGTAAAGTACGCTTTCAGTTTAGATTATTCTGGTGACAGAGCTGTGTGTACAAAAAAAACTAGATAGATAGATAGATGGATAGATAGATAGATAGATAGATAGATAGATAGATAGATAGATAGATAGATAGATAGATAGATGGATGGATGGATGGATGGATGGATGGATGGATGGATGGATGGATAGATAGATAGATAGACAGATGCTATAGCAAATCCATCAGTCCCCATTAAGATAGCTGTACAAGTAAGCTGTTTGTATCTTATTGTAGCCTGCTTTCTACACTGACCAAATGTCCCCAGATGTATAGCAATACCAGTAAATTTTGACCTTGTGTTTAATTTGTTTGGTTCCTATGAGTGAAATGGCTCATAAATCAGACAGAATAAAATATTTTTAAAATGTTAAAATGCAATTTTTTGGGGAAAAAAAATGCTGTGAAGGTTGGGTTTAGGAAAGAGGACACATTAAACGATCTGTAGAGTAGAAACATCATTACAGCTATGGAGACAGCACATAAAACCTGAAAACCCCAACACTAATGTGTGTGTGTGTACACGTGATGATTAAATAATCATAATAAAATAAAATAATAGCATTTATATACTCAGCGGCCACTTTATTAGGTACACCTTACTAGTACCGGTTGGATCCCCTTTTGCCTTCAGAACTGTCTTAATCCTTGGTGGCGTAGATTCAACAAGCTACTGGAAATATTCCTCAGAGATTTTGCTCCATATTGACATGATAGCATCATGCAGTTGCTGCAGATTTGTCGGCTGCACTACCGCTGATACAAGGCAGGATGATCCATGCTTTCATGTTGTCTGAGTCGAGCATCCGAATGTGTGAGCAGAAATGGAGACTCATCAGAGCAGCAACGTTTCTCCAATCTTCTATTGTCCAGTTTTGGTGAGTCTGTGGGAATTGTAGCCTCAGTTTCCTGTTCTTAGCTGACAGGAGCGGCACCCGGTGTGCTCTTCTGCTGCTGTAGCCCATCCGCCTCAAGGTTGGCCGTGTTGTGTGTTCAGAGATGCTCTTCTGCAGAGCTCGGTTGTAACGAGTGCTTATTTGAGTTACTGTTGCCTTTCTATCAGCTGGAGCCAGTCTGGCCATTCTCCTCTGACCATCAACAAGGCATTTGCGCCCACAGAACTGCCGCTCACTGGATATTTCCTCTTTGTCGGAGCATTCTCTGTAAAGCCTAGAGATGGTTGTGCGTGAAAATCCCAGTAGATCAGCAGTTTCTGAAATACTCAGAGCAGCCCGTCTGGCAGCAACAACCATGCCACGCTCAAAGTCACTGAAATCCCCTTTCTTCCTCTTTCTGATGCTCAGTTTGACCTGCAGCAGATCGTCTTAAATTAAATAATTACATTTTAATGGAAAGTTAAATGATGATCTCTTTAGTGAAAGAGAGAAAACTAAAGGAATCAGGAACTGATCATGCGTGGATTCCTGAGAGCTGCATTCATTAGTGTTATCCTTTACAGCAGTATTTCACAGATGACTGCAAAAAAACACTAATAAAAACACAGTAAAAGCTGCTTGTCCAGCGGTGTGTGTTGGTTTTTGCAGTGTGTGTTGGTCTCTCATCACTCCACGCAGCCTCAAGACGACCAGAAGCCCAAATAAAGTTGAATTACAGCGTGCACGCATAGATTCATTCCAACTGAGCCCAAAGTTTACGCTTTGTCGTAAACCCGCTGGCGTTCTGACCCGTTCGCCATGTTCCGTGACCACCCATAAAAGCTCCATGACCCCCGGTGGCCAGAGGTCAGGGGCCGCCCGTCAGCGCGCAGGAAGTGCCGCCATTTTGTTGTCAGAGTGCATCAGCAGCGCATGCACATGAAAGCGACGCATTCCTGCTTTATGATGCGATCGGCTTTACTGGTGCGAGATTCATGAACGCCGCTGACAGGATTAACGCTGAACATCTCATTAGAGGATCCTGGCGCTGAGGGCCGCGGCGGGAGGCGGGCTGAGAAACAGCGACATTTAGACCTGAGGAATATGACGATATATATTATATAGACTATTATTATATCAATCATTCATTCATATCCTATTTGGCTTAGACTCTATATTAATCTGGAGTCACCACAGCGGAATGAACCGCCTTTTTATATCATCGTCTATTGTTTATTTCTTACCATGCAGTGTTTGGAGCAATATGTTTTGATTATTTGGATGTGAATATTATGCATGTAAACACTGCTGAAGTCAAATTTATTTGCCCTCCTGTGCTTTTTTTCCCCGAACATTTCCCCTGCAGATTCAAGAAATGTTCACAGTATTTCCTCTAATATTTGTTTTTCTGGAGAAAGTCTGATTTGTTTTATTTCAGCTGGAGTAAAAGCAGTTTTAAAGCCATGTTAAGGTCAATATTATTCAATATTATTAGTCTTTAATTGTCTCCAAAAGAAACCACTTCCTCTACGCAACAAAAATAAATCTCTCAATGCATTACTTGACAACATTTTTCATGTGTCTCCATATATTGTGAAATGTACATAGTAATATATCATATATTATATTATATTGCAACATATGGGACAATACTGCAGTGAATGCTGCATTCATAAATTAAATAAATACATATTATTACACTATTTAATATATTGTTGTGTATATTGAAATATATCCCACATTATATGAAATTATAAACTGGAAGAGGCATTGTATGTATATCTATATATTCAGTTGAAGTCAAAATTATTAGCTCCCCCCTCACCCCCTTATTTTTCCACAATTTCTGTTTAACAGAGAGCAGATGTTTTCAGCACATTTCTAATCATAATAGTGTTAATAACTCATCTCTAATAACGGATTTATTTTCTCTTTTTCATGATGACAGTAAATAATATTAGACTAGATATTCTTCAGACACTAGTATTAAGCTTTTTTTAGGAAAAAGGAAATAAAAATTAGCTGTTAATTAAAATTTCATCATACCTTTCTCTTTTTATCCTTTTTCAGTCACCTTCATCAATATATTCCTCTAATATTATATATTTATACAACTTTTTAAATTGATTAATATCCTGACATTGTTTGAGAGTCTGATCTAGATTGTATTGCTTGATTGTATAATGATGGTTTGTTCTGTAGACTATCGAAAAAATATATAGCTTAAAGGGGCTAATAATATTGACCTTAAAATGGTGTTTAAAAAAATTTAAAACTGCTTTTATTCTAGCCGAAATAAAACAAATCAGACTTTCTCCAGAAGAAAAAATATTATCAGACATACCAGCCTGATCTCACGAGAAAACGTAAGTATTTTACGTTTTACCAGTTTAGTGGCTAATTCGTACGAATTCGTACGAGTTCAGTCGTACGAAATGGTACGATTTTAAAAAGGAGGCGTGGCACCTGACCCCACCCCTAACCCCAACCGTCATTGGGGGATGAGCAAATCGTACTAAATTGTACGAATTAGATCGTACGAATTCATACGAATTAGCCACTAAATGAAAAAGTTACGAATTGCAGTGAGATTGTGTTGGACATACTGTGAACATTTCCTTGCTCTGTTAAACATCATTTGGAAAATATTTAAAAAAGAAGAAAATAAATAAATCAAAGGGGGCTAAAAATTTTGACTTTATTTCCATCCATCTATCTATCTATCTATCTATCTATCTATCTGTCTGTCTGTCTGTCCGTCCGTCCGTCCGTCCGTCCGTCCGTCCGTCCGTCTAAATATGTACATATACATATACATATGTATGTATGTATGTATGTATGTAAATATATGTAAATGAGATGATTAATAAATATATGTATATGTATATGAGATGATATACGTCAATGTACAAGAAAATATAATCAGATTTATATGATTTATATGTCTTAAATATGTTGAAAAATATATTGATTTATATTAGATAATATAGTATATATAATTATAATATTATATATTGTAGAATATTGAACTTTTAGGAGAAGTTCAGTGCTGTGTGTATGTTAGCTGATCTGCCACATTATGCCAACCTTTATGCATGTATACCTCCACAGCGCAGTGTTGAGGACTGAAATGTCATGTTGATGATGAACTGTCTGACATGTGGAGGAATGAAATGTGGATGAAAAAAGCGATGCTGTTAATGATCATTTAATCTATAATTCTATCATCTACATTTTACAATATATGAATCAATACATATGGCTAATGTAAAATATGTCATGCAAAAATCTGATTTGGACTATTGTTGATCAACCTCTCTGTAAACCTCTCTGAGCTGGCTTAACTCATAAAAACACACATGCAGTAATATCAATGGATTTGAATGGGTTTTTATATGAATCAAAATATAATAGAATATCCATCCATATATTGCTATATATTTTCTAATATATGAGGAAGTTTCCCATACAATGCAATATATTTTCTAATGTATAGCAATATAAATTCTAGCATATTGAAATATATTTTTGTTTCATAAGGGCTGTTATACAATGACTTGCCTAATTATACTAACTTTACCCTAATTACCCTAGTGAAGCCTTTACATGTCACTTTAAGCTGTATAGAGGTGTCTTGAAGAATATCTAGTCTAATATTATTCACTGTCATCATGACGAAGATTAAAGTAATCAGTGATTACACTGCAAAAAATGCTTTTCTTATTTAGATTTTTTGTCTTGTTTCTAGTCTAAATATCTAAAATTTCTTATATCAAGAAGCATTTTCTACACAAACAAAACATCTTGTCTTATTTTGAGAAATAATATGCCAATATTAAGTGAGTTTTTCCTTAAACCAAGCAAAATAATCTGCCAATGGGGTCAGCAAATTAATCTTGTTTTTTCTTTTGACATAAGATTATTTTGCTTACCCCATTGGCAGATTATTTTGCTTGGTTTAAGGAAGTAAGAAAAGCGTTTTTTGCAGTGTAGAGATGAGTTATTAACACTATTATGATCAGAAATGTGTTGAAGCAATCTGCTCTCCGTTAACCAGAGATACTGGTGTAGAAATATACATGGGGGCTAATAATTCTGACCTCACCTGTACTGTATATCAGATATTAGTGCATGGTCTGCTTCACCTGTGCTCTCTGTAGGCATTTATTGGTTCTCTCTCGTGACACTCGCTCTTTAAAGAGATGGATGTCGGTGTTGGTGCTCTGAGGATCAGATGCCTGTTTGCTGTCAGAGCTTTTCGGCCAAATCTTCTATAACGTCAAATGACCCCTGAATGTTCCCCGAAACACAAACCCCGAACAAATCAGCGCTGAAACTTCAACAGAGAGTCCTGTCAGCATTTACTCACTCCAAACTAGGCATGGGCTGCTTTAAGATTCTCATGATATGAAAATATTAGATAAAATATCCCAGTATCATGATGACTGATCTAAAATAAGTTCTTATTAAATGTCTAGGTAAAAAAACAACACTGCAACTGAAAATACATCCGCTGTGTAAAACATATGCTGGAATAGTTGGCGGTTCATTCCGTTGTGGTGACCTATGATAAGTCTGAAGGAGAATCATTCATTCATTTGTTTTCTTGTCGGCTTAGTCCCTTTATTAATCTAGGGTTGCCACAGCGGAATGAACCGCCAACTTATCCAGCAAGTTTTTACGCAGAGGACGCCCTTCCAGCCGCAACCCATCTCTGAGAAACACCCACACACACATTCACACACACACTAATACACTACGGACAATTTAGCCTACCCAATTCACCTGTACTGCATGTGTTTGGACTGTGGGGGAAACCGGAGGACCCGGAGGAAACCCACGCGAAGGCAGGGAGAACATGCAAACTCCACACAGAAACGCCAACTGAGCCGAGACTCGAACCAGTGACCTTCTTGCTGTGAGGCGACAGCACTACCTACTGCGCCACTGCCTCGATTGAAGGAGAATCAATGAATTAATAATGATAAGAAGAATAAAGGTCGCTGGTTCGAGCCCCGGCTGGGTCAGTTGGCATTTCTGTGTGGAGTTTGCATGTTCTCCCCGTGTTGGCGTGGGTTTCCTCAGGGTGCACATACACTATAGGGGAATTGATTAACTAAATTGGCTGTAGTGTGTGTGGGTGTTTCACAGTACAGGGTTGCAGTTGGAAGGGCATCCACTGTGTAAAACATATGCTGGAATAGTTGGCGGTTCATTCCGTTGTGGTGACCCCTGATGAATAAAGGGACTAAGCTGAAGGAAAATCAATGAATTAATAATGATAAGAAGAATAAATAAGTAAATAAATAAGGGCGACATGGTGGCTCAGGGGTCAGCACTGTGGTCTCACAGCAAGAAGGTCGCTGGTTCGAGCCCCGGCTGGGTCAGTTGGTGTTTCTGTGTGGAGTTTGCATGTTCTCCCCACGTTGGCGTGGGTTTCCTCCGAGTGCACATGCACTATAGGGGAATTGATTAACTAAATTGGCTGTAGTGTATGAGTGTGTGTGGGTGTTTCACAGTACAGGGTTGCAGTTGGAAGGGCATCCACTGTGTAAAACATATGCTGGAATAGTTGGCGGTTCATTCCGCTGGGGTGACGGCTGATGAATAAAGGGACTCAGCTGAAGGAAAATCAATATCCTGCAGATTATAGATGTAGATATGCTGTCAAGCTCTGAAAATAACCAGCAGCAGTATCTTTATAAGCAATATGATCATACTGCATGAGAAATATGTCATGTTATGGATTTAGCATGCACTAAATATCCTCTAGCGGGCTCCTCTGAAATAAAGCTGCACTTGTTTTGTTTGTTGTATAAAGCGCGTCTGATTAAGTGTGTGCAGTTGCATTATATCTCTGATTCCTGTCATGCTCTAAAACAACAGAGCCGGTGGATTAGACGTGCGTGGCAGCGGCCGTATGCACACATGCAGATTGAATATTGAATATTCTGCGCTTCTCAGCGCGTCCGCGGTCATCTCTGGGGAACTGCAGCATCGTATGAGAATATTAGCAAACACACGCTTCAGTCTTCACTGTGTACGGCTTCTCTGCAGAGAAGGGATCATTTCAGAAAAGTCAGAATGGTGATGCGGTGTACACTCAGAGCGTCCTGTACAGAACAGATGTGAATGAGCAGTTGTGAGTGTGTCATGGTGAAATGTTCATGAGCAGCTGCTGGCGTGCATGTACAGCTGTTTATTGTGTAGAATCAAGTACACTGTAAGTATTGTGCAGCTTTGAAATATATTTGCTGTAAATGGTCAGGGTCATTCAGTGTTTTGGTTGTGTGTGTGTGTGTGTGTTTGTATTTCTATAAGTGTTAGTGCATCTGTGGTTTCTGTGAGTGTGTGTGCATTTGAGTGTGTGTTTCTGTGATTGATATAAGTGTGTGTGTGTGTGTGTGTGTGTGTGTGTGTGTGTTTCTGAGTGTGTTTCTGTGAGTGTGTGTGTTTCTGTGAGTGTGTGTGTGTGTGTGTTTCTGAGTGTGTTTTTGTGAGTGTGTGCACTTGAGTGTGTCTGTGTGTGTGTGTTTCTGAGTGTGTTTCTGAGTGTGTTTCTGTGAGTGTGTGTGTTTCTGTGAGTGTGTGCATTTGACTGTGTGTGTGTGTGTGTGTTTTTCTGAATGTGTTTCTGTGATTGTGTGTTTCTGTGAGTGTGTGCATTTGAGTGTGTGTGTGTGTGTTTGGTCCGTTTGTGTGTGCGTGTGTGTGTGTGTGTGTTTCTGTGAGTGTTTGTGTTTCTATAAGTGTGTGAGGATGTGTTTCTGTGAGTGTGTGTGTGTTTTTGTGAGTGTGTGCATTTGAGTGAGTTTGTTTGTGTGTTTCTGTGAGTGTGTGGATGTGTGTGTCTGTGAATGTGTGTGTTTCTGTGAGTGTGCATTTGAGTGTGTGTGTTTTGAGTGTGTTTCTATGAGTGTTTGAGTCTGTGCGTGCATATGTGTGTGTGTGTGTATCTGTGGTTATTGTGAGTGTGTGTGTGTGTGCATTTGAGTGTGTTTCTGTGAATCTGTTTCTGTGAGTGTGTGCATGTGATTGTGTTTGTGTGTGTGTGTGTGTGTGTGTGTGTGTGTGTGTGTGTGTGTATGTGTGTGTGTGTGTGTGATTGTGTGTGTGTGTGTGTGTGTGTGTGTGTGTGTGTGTGTGTGTCTATATATCCTGCACACATACACACTGCATTACACACACCTCACACAAGCGGGAGTTCACTTATTTGTAGTTCTATGCTAAGACTATACACTACACACACACACACACAAATAAATACATAGTCATGTTCATACATTTTTTTAAATTCTAAATATTAAAATCTTTCAGGGGTTTAAGATGCTGTATCTGTTAAACACGTCATAACAGTCAAGTGAAACGGCTCCATATATTCAGAAATCCAGCAGAAGGCATGAGAGGGGCGCTGATGTGAAGATAAATGAATGTAAAAGATCTTTGGGTTGACCTCCGGCTGACCCCCGGTCCTGCTCTGATCACGGCCCGCCGCTGACCCATTTCTCGCCTCTGATCTCTCCTCGCAGTACGGGGAAAACATCGACCGCCGGCCGCAGGATGGCAGGTGCTAAAAGTTTGACAGCGCAGGCCAGAGATACATGTTTTGAAGAGAGAGTGATGCGTGTGTGTGTGTGTGTGTGTGTGTGTGTGTGTGTGTGTGCATCTGCACTGACTTGCTGTTTGTTATTTCAGTGCTGTTAATGCACATTCTGTAATTTTGTTAATAAAATATTATATTGATGAAAACAATTTTCATTTTTTGGTATTTTTATTTGATTTTCATTCATTCATTTATTCTTATTTATCAGGGGTCGCCACAGCGGAATGAACCGCCAACTATTCCAGCATATGTTTTACACTGCGGATGCCCTTCCAGCTGCAACTCAACACCCAAACACTCATTCACACACACACTCACACACTACAGCCAGTTTAGCTGATCAGTTCCCCTATAGCGCATGTGTTTGGACTGTGGGGGAAACCAGAGCACCCGGAGGAAACCCACACCAACACGGGGAGAACATGCAAACTCCACACAGAAATGCCAACTGAGCCAGCCAAGACTCGAACCAGCAACTTTCTTTCTGTGAGGCGCAGTGCTACTACCTGAGGCACCACTTTTTTTTATTTATTTATTTTTAGATTATTATTATTAATAAAATTTTTCAATAAATGTGTATTTTTATGTTTTATTAGCC
>NC_141039.2:1095000-1100000 GCF_052040795.2 Danio rerio
ATACATACACACACACATACATACACACACAACAGGCCTTGTGACAGCAGGCCCTTCTGATAAACAGACCCCCCTTCAACACACATGCACGCGCACTAGTGCACACACACACATGCACACACACACTCACGCATGGTTCTGTTGGTTTGGACTCCAGCATGGCCCAGTGCTCTGTGTTTCTCTACAGTGTGTGTGTGTGTGTGTGTGTGTGTGTGTAGACTCAGACTGAGCATGATTCAGTTCTAGTACACTAGCTAGTGTTCTTCAGAAGTTGGAGTCCGCCTATTCAACCAATTTTATTCCTGTCTTTCCTTCCATCCATTCATAATTATTTCAGTTATTCCGTCCATCCATCCTTCCACCCACCCATCATCCATCCTTCAGTCTATGTGTTTTTTTTCTTCCATCTAGCCTGTTGGTCATCTGTCCATCCATCATTTTTGTTGTAGTTCCATGCATCCAACCATTAATTTTTCTTTTGTCATCCATTCATTCATCCATCTGTTTCATGACATCCATCCTTATTTCATTCCATCCCTCAATTCATCTATCTTTTTTCATTCCGTCAATCTCTCATTCCATTCCTCCATCCATCTTTTTTCATTCCATCAATCCATCTCTCATTCCATCCCTGCGTTCACCCATCTTTGTTTCATGCTATCCATTCATCTTCATCACATCCATCCCTCCATCCATCTTTTTTGTTCCATCCATCCTTCTTTCATTCCATCCCTTCATCCACCCATCCATCCATCCACCTATTTATCAAGTTTTTCATCCATCCATTAAGTTTTCTGTCTATTTATCCATCCATCTATCCTTCTAACCAAACGCCCATCCATCCATCCATCCATCCATCTATACATACATCCATCCATCCATCTTGGTTTTATTCCATCCATCCATCTATCCTTCCATCCCTCCATCTTTGTTTCCATCTATCCATCCAAGTTTTCTATCCATCCATCTATCAAGTTTTCTGTCTATCCTTCTGTCCAGACGCCCATCCGTCCATCCATCCATCCATCCATCCATCCATCCATCCACCCATCCATCCATCCATTCATCCATCCATCCATCCATCCATCCATCCATCCATCCATCCATCCATCCATTCTTCCATCCATCCTTGTTTTTTTCCGTCTCTCCATGTGTCCATATTTAATTCCATTCATCTCTTTCCATCCCTTCATCCACCCATCTCTGTTTTCATCTATCCATCCAAGTTTTTTATCCATCCATCCATCCATCCATCCATCCATCCATCCATCTATATATCTATCAAGTTTTCCATCCATCCATCCATCCATCCATCCATCAAGTTTTCTGTTCATTTATCTACTCATCTGTCCTTCTGCCCGAACGCTCATCCAACTTTGTTTTATTCCATCTCTCCATGCATCCATCTTTAAGTCCATCCATCAATCTTTTATTCCATCCCTCCATTTACCCTTATTTTTTATTCCATCCATCCATCTTTTTCGTTTCATCACTCGATCTCCCGTTGTATCTATAAATCTATCTGAAATTCTGTTAGTCATCCATTCATCCTGCCTTACATCATTCTATCCGATGATCCATCCATCTTTAAATGTTTTTGCTCCACCCATATGTGTTTAAAAATCCTGGTTAAACAACAATCTTGGTTTGTTGTAGTGGTTGTGCGAGTAATCTTTGCACTTTACACTTCAGCCGATCTACAGGGTCTCAAATTCTAAATCAATTTGTATTTCATAAATATATATATATATATAATGCCCTGAAGAAGTCTTGCTGTCAGTTAATCTTGTAACTAATCGAACACAAACTAAACAATGTAATGAAGTGCTTTGAAACACAACTCTCTGCAGACACCAAATTGCCATCCCGCGAGTAAAGTCAAATCCGTGACAGAAAGTCCAGGCTGTTCTCAGATCAGCTGCTGTGGGGAAACTCCACCAGCACATGACAGGAGTGTGTCGCTTTGGATCGTCTGTTGGGTGTTTGCGTTTCCTTCTGTGCTTGTAGGTTAGCCATGACGGCAGTCCAGACACATGCGATCTACCCTGAACATGCTGCCTGCGAGAGAAAGAGAGAGAGAAAGAGAGAGAGAGAGAGAGAGAAAGAGAGAGAGAAAGAGGTCTTGGCTTGTAGGATTTGGACCTCTCAGCCTAGAAACAGCCGGCCCAGTTTGGACTCAGACCTGGTGTTAATGTTCTTTTTTCCCCCAACACAAATCTGTTGTGTAGCAACCCCCAGATTCTCCTTTACCCACACACCGCATGTGTTTTTAAATGCGCGCACACACACACACACACACACACACACACACACACACACACACACACACACACACACACACACACACACACACACACACACACACACAGACTTGTTCTACTATACATATCGTATATTCTCTTCTCTACCCCTAAACTTTACACTGTTATTCTGTCCACATTCTAATCTCACTCACCAAACTTTACAGTTATTCTGTCTATATTCTGATCACACACACCAAACTTTACACTTTAATTCTGTCTATATTCTGATCACACACACCAAACTTTACACTTTAATTCTGTCTATATTCTGATCACACACACCAAACTTTACACTTTAATTCTGTCTATATTCTGATCAGACACACCAAACTTTACACTTTTATTCTGTCTATATTATGATCACACACACCAAACTTTACACTTTTATTCTGTCTATATTCTGATCACACACCAAACTTTACACTTTTATTCTGTCTATATTCTGATCACACACCAAACTTTACACTTTTATTCTGTCTATATTCTGATCACACACCAAACTTTACACTTTTATTCTGTCTATATTCTGATCCCACACACCAAACTTTACACTTTTATTCTGTCTATATTCTGATCACACACACCAAACTTTACACTGTTATTCTGTCTATATTCTGATCACACACCAAACTTTACACTTTTATTCTGTCTATATTATGATCACACACACCAAACTTTACACTTTTATTCTGTCTATATTCTGATCACACACCAAACTTTACACTTTTATTCTGTCTATATTCTGATCACACACCAAACTTTACACTTTTATTCTGTCTATATTCTGATCCCACACACCAAACTTTACACTTTTACTCTGTCTATATTCTGATCCCACACACCAAACTTTACACTTTTACTCTGTTTATATTCTGATCACACACACCAAACTTTACACTTTTACTCTGTTTATATTCTGATCACACACACCAAACTTTACACTTTTATTTTGTCTATATTCTGATCACACACCAAACTTTACACTTTTATTCTGTCTATATTCTGATCACACACCAAACTTTACACTTTTATTTTGTCTATATTCTGATCACACACCAAACTTTACACTTTTATTTTGTCTATATTCTGATCACACACCAAACTTTACACTTTTATTTTGTCTATATTCTGATCACACACACACCAAACTTTACACTTTTATTCTGTCTATATTCTGATCACACACGCCAAACTTTACACTTTTATTCTGTCTATATTCTGATCACACACACCAAACTTTACACTTTTATTCTGTCTATATTCTGATCACACACACCAAACTTTACACTTTTATTTTGTCTATATTCTGATCGCACACACCAAACTTTACACTTTTATTCTGTCTATATTCTGATGGCACACACCAAACTTTACACTTATTCCGTCTATTTTCTGATCACACACACCAAACTTTACACTGTTATTCTGTCTATATTCTGATCACACACACTAAACTTTACACTTTTATTCTGTCTTTATTCTGATCACACACACCAAACTTTACACTGTTATTCTGTCTATATTCTGATCTCACACACCAAACTTTACACTTTTATTTTGTCTATATTCTGATCACACACCAAACTTTACACTTTTATTCTGTCTTTATTCTGATCACACACACCAAACTTTACACTTTTACTCTGTTTATATTCTGATCACACACACCAAACTTTACACTTTTATTCTGTCTATATTCTGATCACACACACCAAACTTTACACTTTTATTCTGTCTATATTCTGATCACACACACCAAACTTTACACTTTTATTTGGTCTATATTCTGATCACACACACCAAACTTTACACTGGTATTCTGTCTATATTCTGATCACACACACCAAACTTTACAAAGTAAAATAGTTGGTATATTCTCCTATTGTTTATGTAAACTGTCAGGCATGCACCATCAGATTTTGGCTGGTATTATAGAGTGTGTGTGAGTCTGGTGTGTGGGTGTATTTGGTTACTAGAGAAAAGCCTTTATGTGTATGTGTGTGTGTGTGTAGGCTGGTGTCTGGGACAGTCCTGATGTGTGTATTGAAGGCGAGGTGCACCAGAGCTTGATTCGAGGACCTCTGCAGAAGCGGGTTTTTGTATGAGGTCACCAGCGTCTCAACCTGAGCGTGTGGGAGGTGTTGAGGAGACCGGGCAGCAAAAACACACACAGCACGACATTTGTGGTGGGCTGCATTCAACACCACAAATCTGTGCTTTCGTTTTCACATCTGATCACATTTGCACACACACACACATGCATGTTTGCAGGCATCTCGTGCTGCATGCAAATAAGGAGATTTGTATGAATTGTATTGTCATTACATGTTGCAGTTATGATTGTTTTTTGAGAGTTTGCTTGGTTCAGTAGGGTGAGTGTGGTTTTTACTCTACAGTGTGTTCTGACTCGCCCACAGAGGAAATATACTGGGGTGCAAAGCTCACTAGCAAGTGAACTATAGTGAACGTTTGACAGTCTGTGTGCTTGTCTAAATGTGCATTAATGTTGGATACAGCTGGAAGGTACCTGTAAACTCAGTGATTTTTAAATACAATTTTACCTTTTTATGTGTTGTGTTTACAAAACAGATAAACAAATATGCAATATTGCAATACCAATTATACGTTTATTTTGTATCATTGTATCATTTTATTATTTCTATTTAGTTTTTAGGTTATGTAATTTTATTTTATGTA
>NC_141039.2:1105000-1107500 GCF_052040795.2 Danio rerio
ACTCCACCTTTACTCCTCCGTCACTTCAGTGTGTGGAGCGGCAGAAGGCTGCGGCTCCTCTGGACCGCTGCCCGCTGATGTCATGATGGCAGGGCTGGTGGGCGATTTCTGCTCGCATCCGGATCCCCGAGTTCCTTCAGCTCCAGTGAAATCATCCATTATCTATGACCAGACTATTAGATCATATCTGAAACTCACTCAACTCTCAGATGCTGGACGGTCAACAGCAGCAGCGGGAGTAATCAGTTATAGTAGAATGTTTGATCGATAGATTAAAAAACAACAACTTTATTCTTATATTTATTTCATTTGCTGTGGCGATCCCAGATTAATAGAGGGACTAACCCGAAAATGAAATGAATGAATGAATGACTGAAAGTTTGTGTAAAAAATGATCTGTATTTTTATTTTGTTGACAGGTTTATCTATGGTTAATTTTGTATATTTATTTTCATTCATTTATATATGGATTTAAAATCTGTATTATGTCAATTAATTTAATAAATAAATTATTAAAGTAGTTGTAGGTGTTGCTGTAGCTGTATTTGTGGTGTGTTGTAGTCATAGTTGTTGTAATAGCAGCTGTAATATTAGTTGTAATAGAAGCTGTAGGTATAGCTATTAGGGATGTAACGGTATCAGAATTTCACGGTACGGTAATACCTCGGTATGAATGGCACGGTACGGTATTTATTGAATAATTTACAGGAAAAACAAAACTAATGAAAAGACTCGAAAAAAGTGCCAAAAGTGTTTATTTACCTTATCACTGAACATATCAATGACACAAATCAGCCATCTATCTGTAAGATTCGAAACAGGAACTTCAATTTTTCAATTTTAATAACAAAAAAACTATTAAACCATGTACAAAAATAAAGTTTCAATTTAGTATTGTTGAAAACTTATCACATTCAACATTTAATCACTCACTCACTTAGATAGAGATGGTTTTTAAGGAAATTATGATATGACTATAATGTGGTAAAAGCTGGGATCTCTGGGCATGTCCCCTGCAGCAGAAATAACCCCTCTCATTTGGGACTGAGGTTTCTGGGACAGAGAGATATGATTTAGCCCAGGTTGACAGCAGTGGGTAACGTTGTGCATTGTCTTTCCACCACTTGAGAGGACAAGCCATGAGTGAGATAGAGGTCTCTTTGCGGTACAAGTCAATGGGCCCTATCATACACCCGGCGCAGTGTGGCGCAAGGCGCAGCGCAATAGTCTTTTGCTAGTTTCAGCTTGGCGCAAGAGTGGTTTTGAGGCGTTGCGCTACGCTGTTTAAATAGCAAATGCATTAGCGCTCATATGTGCGCCCATAGGCGTTCAGGTCTTTAAAGGAAGGCGTTCTGAGGCGGACCGCTGGCGCGTTGCTATTTTGAGAAACTATAATAGATTTTTCATTAGACCAAAACAAACCCGGTCTAAACTCCAGCGCAGAGTTGCGCCTCGCTTACACACTGCTTAATACACACAAGAGAGCAATAGGCAAATATCTTTACATATGAAAAAATGTAAATATTAAGTATATATATAGGATATAATAAGAATAGATATAAGATATAAATATAAAGGATTAAAATATTACAAAACATATTATTTTCTAGCCTACATAAATATGAAAAATCACTGCTTTATATCTTCTTCATCTCGGGAGGCTTTTTCAGTTCATTCATAACAATTTGCTTTTGTATAATGTTATTATAATTAGCTGTATTATTTATTATATCCATATTTATATTTGTTTTATTAAAAACAAGCTTAGATTTGCCCACCTGTCAGGTTTTAGACCATATGGGGCACAGCATGTGTTTTAGGATATAACTCAGGTTTTTGAGCACACTTCATTATTATTGTTCATTTATTAGTTTGCTGGAAATTAGAACTGAATTTAGAAATAGTTTTGAAACGAATATTTGCGCTTAACAAACTAAATTATTTATTTATAGACTAATTGATGTCTGTGCGTAAAGGTTTCCCTATCCAAGAGCGAAAGTGAAAGTAGATCCATTATCTCTCATTCTCACGCAGTAGATGCTCTGTTTAACTGTGTTCTGTTAATAAACTGTTAACTGTTAACTAGTGAAATGCTCATTTTTTACACTTAGACTTACTTTGCGTCCTGTAAATAGTGAATGCGCTCTTGGCGTGACGCAGCTGGCTCTTAAAGGGAATGGGAGATGAGCCTCTGATTGGTTTATTCTCTAAACACACCTATAACTCATTAAGAAAATAAACTCAACACTTTTAGCCCATACGCCACGGCGCAACGCAGATGTCCCGTCCTTAAATTAGCAAAAACGCGTCCTGACACGCCCTGAAAGCGTTTGCGCCCTGCGTTTTGCGCATGGACCGTCAAAATAGAGCCCATGTCTGCATCAATCTGAACAGTGTGCTGTGTTCTGCAGTCCCCATGACTGTTTTTAGTCGTATTCCCCGACTTATATTTCACCACAGTCTGGCAGTGCCTGCATACTGTTTTTGTCTTTATCTGTCA
>NC_141039.2:1115000-1135000 GCF_052040795.2 Danio rerio
CGTTTACACTACGCCGGAGTTTTCAAGCACCGAAAACGGAGCGTTTTGGAAACCCTGAAGAGGCCGTTTTCATTCTAAAACGCTGCTGCTCCATCTCAGTGTGGATGGGGGAAAACTGAGACATCTGAAAACGGAGGCGGAGCTGCAGACATTAGCCTCTCTGATTGGGGCTTTTGCTCAATATTAAGTAGCCTAAAGCCTGGTTTATACTTCTGCGTCAAGTGACCGGCGCAACTCACGGCGCAGGCAACGCGCGTGGCTGTGCATTTATACTTCTGCGCGCTGTCTCCGTTGGTCTGCATTAACACTTCCGAAACGCTAGTGGGCAGTGAGGTGTAAATGTTTCTCTGTGTCGAGTTCTTCGCTTCTGTTTTGCTACTCTGAACACTTCCTGGATGTACAAGTGACTCAAACTCGCTCATTTTGAGGCAGGAACCGGCGGACGTGCAACAACTTTAACCATGAGGTGAACACAGAACAAAACTTTCCATCCGGAGCTCCTTCACGGGACTCCACACTTGTAAACAATCGCTTGCGCCATTCGCGCGGCTCTCGGTCCCGCCCAGACTCGTCGGCGCTAGTAAGCTGACCAATCACAGAGCTTGCGCTACGCGTTGTTGCGACGTGTAGTTACAATTTTTGAGAGGTGCACGTCAGTGACGGCGACGGCCACGGCGATGGGCTATGCGTCAGCGCCGTAGCATACGCCGGTGTTTGACGCAGTAGTATAAATCGGCCTTAACACACACAGTTCAGTCCTGCATCCTCTCCTTGTTCAGACTTCGCAAGTTTGACATGGAAAACAGACTCCCGAGGACATGTCGGGTAAATCTTCAAAGGGAGCAGTGTACTGTATAACCTCATTCACTTCATCCTGGCTATGCTGTTTCACTATATCTTAATAATAAAATAAAAACATGATATAAGGAACTGCTACTTTCATTTTGATATTAACAACTTAACAGACAGCAGAAATGTTGAGGCGTCGTGCAGCATATATGAGCTACATCTTCACTGCATGCGTATTCATAACAAGACGGAGCCTATAACATCACTACCTCTTAATTTCCAGTGAAAATACGAAACATGCACTCTCTTTTGCTGAATATCAGTTTTAATAATCAATAATGGCTATTACAACACTATAACATGCAATAAGTGTATACATTATACAATAAGTTTAAACATTATAGGAAATAAAGGCAAGCGATCAGTCAATATACAGAATGTACATGGTTACATTAATCATTAACTTATCTCTGCGCTCAGCCAAAACACGTTACCTGAGAACAAGTCATAGATTAAAAAGGCCAAAGTCGGGGAATATGTTGTTAGATAAAGACAACAAGATGAATTAAATATCACGTTTAACAAATATGGTAAGATTAGATCCAGCGGTAGATCCTTGATGAACACTCCGACGAGCTCAGCTCTCATCTGGGTAGATATGCTGAAGCGCATGCGCATGTGTGTGTGATCACGTGATGTGTGTTTTCAGTGTTTTGGTGTGGACGGAGAGCAGTTCAGAAACGCTGGGTGAATTCTACACCGTTTTAAAACTAAAGCGCACTAGTGTAAACGGGGCCTTAATGCTTCCAAACAGTTTGCTGCAATTATAAATCCCCCATGTCTTGAGGGAGTTCATTATGGGGCGATTTACCTTCTATGTGTGATTTGATTGGACAGGGCTAATACTATAAACCTCAGCAGATTTTTTTATTATTTAATTTCAGCCAAGCTGCAAAAAAAATGAGACTTACTCCAGAAGAAAGACGTAATCGGAAACACTATGAAAAATGTGTTAAACAGACTTGGGTAATATTTAAAAAAAGCATTGCAAATTTAACAGGAATGCTAATAATAATCGGTTTTCAAGCATTGATGTTCTGCAGAAAGGCCGGCATCTGTCCGCGCTGCTCCCTGGCCTGCTGTATTTATATCTGAGGTGATTGACAGCCGAAGCGAGAGGGAAAGTTGTGTGGTTTAACACTCTTGCGCTTTAATGACAGCTCATCTGAGGAAGAGGAGGAGGAGGATGTGAGAGGTGCATGCTGGGGGATTCCTCTGGCTGGCGGAGGTGTCATGCTGTTGGTGTCTGATGGAGGTTTGTGGTCACCTCTTCACTGTGTTTCTCACAGCACATACACACACGCTGGCCCTGCAGCGCCGCCTCGCTCGCTCAACTCGAAATGTAGGGTCATGCATGATCCGTTCGTTCAGGATGACATCATCAAACGTGTTCGTAAGCGTTGTGATGTCAGGGGAGTTTGGTCAGGTTCATGAATGTCGATATGCATGCATTAATTATTCGTTTAATGCATTAATTCTGATGCTATATTTCACACACTTGATGGTTATGCAAACTCATTCCATATTGAAATCTGATATATGGTAATATATGCAAATTACATCAATGACATGCACCTTTATATTTGGATTTCATCTATATAACTTACAGTATATCACCGTGGAGTGTATAGGAGAGCTCATTATTAATATTAATAACCCTTCCAAATATGGTCAAAACTCGCTTGTCTCTAAATGTAGGGTCATGCATGATCAGTGTGACACCATCAAATGCATTCATAAGTGTTGTGATGTCACTGGAGTTTGGTCGGATTCAGGGCTGTTGATTTGCATGCATTTATTTTGATTCTTTATTTCACACACTTGATGGTTATGCAAACTCATTCCATATTGAAATCTGATATATAGCAATATATGCAATTAACATCAATAGACATACAACTTTATGCTTGAATTGCATCTATAGAACCTACGATATATAGCTCTGTAGTGTATAGGAGAGCTCATTAATATTTACAACCCTTCCAAATATGGTCAAAACTCGCTTGTCTCTAAATGTAGGGTCATGCATGATCAGTGTGACACCATCAAATGCATTCATAAGTGTTGTGATGTCACTGGAGTTTGGTCGGATTCAGGGCTGTTGATTTGCATGCATTTATTTTGATTGTTTATTTCACACACTTGATGGTTATGCAAACTCATTCCATATTGAAATCTAATATATGTCAATATATGCAAATAACATCAATGACATACAACTTTATGCTTGGATTGCATCCATATAACTTACAGTATATAGCTCTGTAGTGTATAGGAGAGCTTATTAATATTAACAACCCTTCCAAATATGGTCAAAACTTGCTTGTCTCTAAATGTAGGTTCATGCATGATCAGTGTGACATCATCAAATGCATTCATAAGTATTGTGATGTCACTGGAGTTTGGTCGGATTCAGGGCTGTTGATTTGCATGCATCAAGTAATCATTCCATACATTTAATGCATTATTCTGATGATTTATTTCACACACTTGATGGTTATGCAAACTCATTCCATGTTGAAATCTGATATATGGCAATAAATGCAAATAACATCAATGCCATACAACTTTATTCTTGGATTGCATCTATAGAACCTACGGTATATAGCTCTGTAGTGTATAGGAGAGCTTATTAATATTTACAACCCTTCCAAATATGGTCAAACCTCGCTTGTCTCTAAATGCATGATCTGTTTGTTTAGTGTGACATCATCAAATGTATTCGTATGTGCTGGGATGTCACCAGAGTTTGGTCGGATTCACGTTTGCGGATTTGCTTGCATTAATAATTTAATGCATTCGTTTTGATCATTAAATGTCATACAGTTGATTGGGATTCGATTTGCAAACTCCCATATCCTATATTAAAAAGCTGATATGTGCCAATTTATATGCAAATGGCATATATGACACGCAACTTTGGATTTCATGTATATAACATGTATAGCTGTGGAGGGTCAGACGAAAGCTCATTAATATTTACAACCCTTCCAAATATGGTCAAAGCTGAGCTTCTGATTTTAGACCACACTCATCTTTTTGTGCTAACTTGTTAGAAAAAGTAACTTAGACTTGTCACAGCATTTATATACTGCTACTCTCTGATGATTTGAAGTGCTTCTTTTATCCTCACTTTGAATAAAAGCATCTCTCAATGTGTTTCTCACAGCACATACACACACATATACACACGCCCTGCAACAACACCTCACTCGCTTATCTCGAAATATAGGGTCATGCATGATCTGTTTGTTCACTGTGACACTATAAAATGTATTCATAGGCGCTGTGATGTCACTGTTTCAGGGCTGTGGATTTGTATGCATTTATTAATCATTTAATGCATTAGTTCTTTGCTTTATTTATTGCACTTGATGGTGATGCATACTCCTCTCAAACTGAAATCTGATATACACGGTAAAAATGCTGGGTTCCACATGATTTGTGTTGGAAAAACAAAGGAATTAACTTTTAATTCTCTCGGGTTCATAAGCGTTGTGCACAATCTGTTCATTCAGCATTCGTAAGTGCTGTGTCGTCACTGGAGTTTGGTCGGACTCAGGAATGTCGATATGCATGCATTAATTAATCATTTCATGCATTAGTTCTGATGCAGTTTATATGCATCAATTTAATGCTTTTGGTTTTGATGCATTTTAATCATTAAATTTCATACAGTTTGATTAATTTGATGCAAACTCATCCCATATGGAAATATGGAAATATATGCAAATTACATATGGCATGCTTGTTTATGATTGGATTTCCTGTATACAACATATATACCTGTGGAGTTGGAGAGCTCATTACTATTTGCAACCCTTCCAAATATGGTCAAAGCTGCGCTTCTGACTTTAGATGGTTATAAATGAGCTTATAAAACCATTTTTGGTATTTGCAATTGTTTCAAGCCACCTGTAGGTGATGCACTCTCTCTTCTCCGTATGCACCAGACACTTTCTTAGATTCACTTTCTTATCACACACACTCGCCCTGCAGCGCCACCCTGCTTATCTCAAAATGTAGGGTCATGCATGATCTAATTGTGCAGTGTGACGTCATCAGATACATTCATAAGTGCTGTGAAGTCACTGGAGTTTAGTTGGGCTCAGGAATGTCTATGCATGCATTAATTATTCATTTAAAGCATTAGTACTGATGCAGATTATATGCATTAATTTAATACTTTGGTTTTGATGCATTTTAATCATTAAATTTCATACAGTTTGATTCATTTGATGCAAACTCATCCCATATGGAAATATGGAAATATATGCAAATTACATATGGCATGCTTGTTTATGATTGGATTTCCTGTATACAACATGTGTACCTGTGGAGTTGGAGAGCTCATTACTATTTGCAACCCTTCCAAATATGGTCAAAGCTGAGCTTCTGACTTTAGATCAATTATGATTAGGCATATAGAACTATTTTTGGTAGATTTTTTTGTAGGTGATGCACTCTCTCTTCTCCGTATGCACCAGACACTTTCTTAGTTTAACTTTCTTATCACACACACTCGCCCTGCAGCGCTACCTTGCTTGCTTATCTCAAAATGTAGGGTCATGTATGATCCAATTGTGCAGTGTGATGTCATCAGATTCATTCATAAGTGCTGTGATGTCACTGGAGTTTAGTTGGGCTCAGGAATGTCTATGCATGCATTAATTATTCATTTAATGCATTAGTTCAAATACTGTTCATATGCATCAATTGAATGCATTGGTTTTCATATTTTATACAGTTGATTGTGACTAATTTGATGCACACTCATCCCATATTGAAACCTGATATACGGCAGTATATGCGAATGACATGCAACTTTACGCTTGGATTTCATCTATGTAACATATTTGGCTGTGTAGTGTCAGAGGAGAGCTCATTAATATTTACAACCCTTCCAAATATGGTCAAAGCTGCGCTTCTGACTTTAGATGGTTATAAATGAGCTTATAAAACCATTTTTGGTATTTGCAATTGTTTCAAGCCACCTGTAGGTGATGCACTCTCTCTTCTCCGTATGCACCAGACACTTTCTTAGATTCACTTTCTTATCACACACACTCGCCCTGCAGCGCCACCCTGCTTATCTCAAAATGTAGGGTCATGCATGATCTAATTGTGCAGTGTGACGTCATCAGATTCATTCATAAGTGCTGTGTCACTGGAGTTTAGTTGGGCTCAGGAATGTCTATGCATGCATTAATTATTCATTTAAAGCATTAGTACTGATGCAGATTATATGCATTAATTTAATGCATTGGTTTTGATGCATTTTGATATTTCATACAGGTGATCATGACTAATTTTTGATGCAAGTTCACCCCATGTTGAAATCTCATGTATGGGAATATGTGCAAATGACATATATGACATGCAACTTTATGTTTGGATTTCATCTATGTAATTAATTCATTAATTAATTTCATTTATGTAACATATTTGGCTGTGTAGTGTCAGAGGAGAGCTCATTAATATTTACAACCCTTCCAAATATGGTCAAAGCTGCGCTTCTGACTTTAGATGGTTATAAATGAGCTTATGAAATTATTTTTGGTAGATTGTTTCAAACCACCTGTAGATGAAACACTCTCTCTGTATGCATCAGACACCTTCTTAGTTTCACTTTCTTATCACACACACACACGGCTTGCATTCGTAAGCACAGTGATGTCACTGGAGTTTAGTCTGGGTCAGGGCTGTGGATTTGCATGCATTAATTTATGATTTAATGCATTCGCTTATTGAAGTCTATGTGCATCAGTTTAATGCGTGGGTTTTGATGCATTATATTTTACATTCATAGCCCAAGAGCTAGTTTTGGAGCACACTAGATAATGCGTGAAACAATAACACACTGATATTAACATCTTCAAAAACTTGGTTTTAATTTCACGGAGACTTTAACACTCCAACGCTCCACATCAGCGGTTGTTTTGGGCGTCCCGTACCGAACACAAGCTCTTCCCGCTTTGATTGCGAGCGCGAGTGACAGTATCAGTGGAGTGTGTAATGAAGAGAGGAACGCAGATCTGGACTCGTGTGTGTCCACGTCGCCTCATATCTGCGGTTCACCTCTTCTCAAGCGTGGCGTCTTCCTGCAACTCACTTTCCCTCCTGTCAGCTGTCAATCACGCGCACAAGCCCCTCCCTCCCGCGGGCCCGCCGGCTAGCGCTCAAATGCTAGCGTGCTAGAGCTTAATGGGGTCTGATGGGTCTCATGGTGTTGGCTTTCAGACTCGGCCAGTGGCGGCTCTCTGATGGAATCGTGGTCTTAGTTTAATTAACTCAACCGCAGCGAGAGGAGACTTTAAAGCTGTTTTTGGAGGGTTTTGTGCGCTGTGTGGTAATGCCGTTTGATGGGGGAGGTATTTGTACGAGTTGGGGTGTCAGGATTCATCTTGGCGTTACTTAAATACATTAGTGTAAATGGGATACATGCTACTGTACATGCCTTCCTAATTATTCTAATTAAGATAGTCTTTTTTCAGTTTAGTAATATGTATTACAGTGTATAAATGATATCAAATGATGCTGAATTTTTAAGTCTGACACTGTTAAAATAATTTAGTAAATTATATTTTAATATCTAACAATATATTTAAATATACAGTTGAAGTCCATATATTAGCCCCCTGTTAATTTATTTCCCCATTTTCTGTTTAACGGAGACACATTTCTGATCATAATAGTGTTAATATCTCATATCAAAAACTGATTTATTTTATTTTTGCCATGATGACAGTAAATAATATCAGACTAGATATTCTTCAAGACACTTCTATACAGCTTAAAGTGACATTTAAAGGCTTCACTAGGGTAATTAGGGTAACTAGGCAGGTTAGGGTAATTAGGCAAGTTATTGTATAACAATGGTTTGTTCTGTTGACTCAGAACAATATAGCTTAAAGGGGCTAATAATATTGACCTTAAAATGGTGTTTAAACAATTTAAAAACTGCTTTTATTCTAGCCGAAATAAAACGAATAAGACTTTTTCTAGTAGAAAAAAATACTATCAGACACACTGTGAACATTTCCTTGCTCTGTTAAACATCATTTGGGGAAAAAGCGGGGGCTAATAATTCTGACCTATATTTTATATATATATATATATATATATATATATATATATATATATATATATATATATATATATATATATATAATAAAAGCATCATTTATATATTATTACATATTAAGATATAATATATTAATAAGATATGTTAATATATAAACATTTTTTCATAAAATTCTAGTCAGTGTTTACAGATTACTATATAATGATGTTTATATGTACACACTTGTAGTATATATATATACTTTAATATATATACATATTAAATATATAAGTATATATATATATATATATATATATATATATATATATATATATATATATATATATATATATATATATATACACGTAAATATACTTATATATATGTATGTATGCCTATATATATATATATATATATATATATAAATATATATAATATATATATATATATATATATATATATATATATATATATATATATATATATATATATATATATAATTTATATATATTTATGTGTGTGTGTGTGTGTGTGTGTCAAGATTACCAGTGATCTAACCACCAGAAATCGCTGGAAAACATTCACACGAACTACAATCCTGCCTCATAATGGACTATAAAACCCAGTCATGCAACACACACAAATCCGGTTCCAGATCCTAACTTATATATATATATATGTGTGTGTGTGTGTGTGTGTGTGTATATATATGAACAATTATGTGTGTGTGTGTGTGTGTGTGTGTATGTACAATGTACACACATAATTGTTCATTTATATTTATTCCTAAGTAATGTAATCATCATCTCATCATCAATAACATCTTATTACACTGTTATTTAGGGAATAATTGAGGACATTGTTTAATTACTAGAAAATGCTGTAATGCACACCTGAGGTGGTGATGCACTGAAATTTAGTGGCCATTACACCTCCGGTGTGCATTAATCTCTAATAATTCACCATCCTGGAGGGCATTAGTTTGCTTTTGTTATAATTACCAGAGCATGTTCTTCCTGTGTTGGCGTGGGTTTCCTCCGGGTGCTCCGGTTTCCCCCACAAGTCCAAAGACATTCGGTACAGGTGAATTGGGTAAGCTAAATTGTTTGTAGCGTATGAGTGTGAATGAGAGTGTATTGGTGTTTCCCAGTGATGGGTTGCGGCTGGAAGTGCATCCACTGTGTAAAACATATGCTGGATAAGTTGGCGGTTCATTCCTCTGTGGTGACCCCGGATTAATAATGAGACTAAGCTGAAAATGGATGAATGAATAATAACCAGAGCTAAATCCACTATTGCAGAGTTTATCAGTCAGCTGTGTGTCCTCCTCAAACGTCTCCTGTGTGTAGCACTAGTTTCTTCCACATCTCCTTCTGTTGTGTTTTGATGTGATTTCTGACGGTGTAATAGCTCTAATCATTCAGTGGAGTGATATAGAGCTCGAATTTGCTCAAAACCTGCCGGAACTACTTTAGCTGTGCCTTCATCTCACAATAACCAAACACCTTAGAGCAGGGGTCACCATTCTCTGTCCTGGAGGGCCGGTGTCCCTGCAGGGTTTAGCTCCAACTTGCCTCAACACACCTGCCTGGGTGTTTCAAGTATACCTAGCTTGATTAGCTTGTTCAGGTGTGTTTGATTAGGGTTGGAGCTAAAATCTGCAGGACACCGGCCCTCCAGGAACAAGTTTGGTGACCACTGCCTTAGAGTGACCGTCAGCCAATCCAGCACAGACCTATAAATAATAATTAAACTGCACTGTATTATTACTACTGGCTTTCTTATTTTAAAAATGAGTTGGTGTGGCCCACATGTATCCCATATCTGTGTTAAAACAACCCAGCATTTATTAGAGTGTAATTAAGCATCCTATAAGCTGGTCTATAAGTGGTTTTATAGCTGTGTTGAGTACACTAGAACTACACAATATACAGTTCAAGTCAGAATTCCTCACCTCATTTTTTTCAACTCCAATTTTAAGCTCAATATTATTCGCCCCTTCAGCAATATTAGTGTTGGATTGTCTCCAGAACAAACCACTGTTATACAATGACTTGCCTAATTACCCTAACTTTACCCTAATTACCCTAGTGAAGCCTTTACATGTCACTTTCAGCTGAGTGTAATTCAGTAGCTGCTTGTGTTTGTAGTATTTCCGCATCTGCAGGTGTGTTATTTGTCGTCCGCCTTCATTCATGACTCTCCAGTGTGTGTGTGTATGGCGTGAAGTGTGTGTGTGTGGAGTCTTAATGGAGTGTTTCCTGATACTGTGGCAGCTCGCGGCCGCGCAGAAGTGTGACTGTAGCGACTCCTCAGCGACTGATGCGCTTGTTTTTAACGTGACTTCTCTGTTTACTTCACACATGCCGCTTGTTTTTCCGAACACTGAAGATACGGGTTAAGTGTGTTTGTGGCCGGTGCGGCTCTCTCTCTGAGGTCTCACCGTGAACACCGAAAGAGGGATTCTGCTTAATGATGGGGATTAGTGTGTGTGTGTGTGCGTTTGAATGGGTGTGTGTGTGTGTGTGTGTGTGCATGTGTGAGTGATTGAGTATTTGTGTGCATGTGTTTGTGTGAGTGAATGTGTGTGTATGTGTGTGTGTGTGTATGAACGCATATCTGAGTGTTTGAGTGTTTTGTGTGTGTGTGTGTGTGTGTGTGTGTGTGTGTGCGTGCGTGTGTGTGTGTGTGTGTGTGTGTGTATGTATGCATGCATGCATGCGAGTGTGTGTATCTGCATGTGAATGTGTGTGTGCTTGTATGTGAATGAATGTTTGTGTGTTTATATATGCACACCCATGTGAATGTTTGAGTGTTTTTGTGTGTGTGTGTGTGTGTGCGTGGGAATGTATGTATGCGTGTGTGTATGCATGCATTTGTGTGTGTGTGTGTGTTTGTGTGTGTGTATGCATGTGTGCATGAATTAATGCAGGTGTGTGTTTGGATATATGCATGCATATGTGTGTGTGTGTGTGTGTGTGTGTGTGCATGAATGTGTGTGGGAATGTATGTGTTCTGTATGTATGTGTGTGTATGCATGCATGCAAGTGTGTGTGTATGCGTGTGTATGTGTGTGTATGCTTGTGTGTATGAATTAATGCAGGTGTGTGTGTGTGTGTGTGTGTGTGTATGTTTTGTATGTCTGTGTGTGTGCATGCATGTGTGTTTATATATATGCATGTGTGTGTGTGGGAATGTATGTGTTCTGTCTGTATGAGTGTGTGTGTGTGTGTATGCATGTATGCAAATGTGTGTGCATGCCTGTGTGTATGAATTAATGCAGGTGTGTGTGTTTGTGTGCTTGTAGGTGTGTGTGTGATGTGTGTTTGTATGAATGCATGGATATGTGTGTATGCATTCAAATGCGTATACGAGTGTGTGTTTGCATATGTGCATGCATTTTTGTATGCATTTGTGTGCATGTGAGTGTGTATGCTGCAAATGTGTGTGTGAGTACATGCATGTGTGTGATTGAGTGTGTGTGTGTGTGTGTGTGTGTGTGCATGTGAGTGTGTGTATGCATGTATGTGACTGAGTGCGTATATGCATGTGTGTGTGATTGAGTGAGTGTATGCATATGTGTGTGTGTGTGCGTGTGTGTGTGTGTATGTGTGTGTGTATGCATGTGTATGTGAGTGTATGTGTGATTGAGTGTATGTGTGTGTGTATGCATGTGTGTGTGTGTGTGTGTGTGCAGTATCTGGTCCTGAGATCTGCGGGCTCATTAACACGTTGCAGCCCTCTCCTCTACGTGTGAAACAGGCCTATTGTTAAACGAACAGAGAAAAGAGGCAGATTTATAATAAGCGCTTAATATAATCTCATTTAGGCTTGTCGTCGTGCGCTCCCGTCGCCGGTCACTGGTCAGCGTTAATTGCGTGTGAATTGGTGAGTGCCGTGACGCCGGCGAGCGCTCTAGAAAAGCCCATCGCTGACTCTTTTTTTTTTTTCTGTGGCGACGTCTAAATTTAGGGCGCTGCCACGCGCGACGTCTCCGGCCCCCCACTGGGGCCGCACCGGGCCCCACAGCGCCGCACCAGCACACGAATGGTGGGCGACAGAAAGAGACAAGAGGGAAGCGTGCCTCGCTGACAGCTTGCTTTACCGAAGTGAACAATGGAAGTATTGTTCGGTAGGGGATCTGGCATGACACCTTCTCTGCGCTCTGCAGCATCTCGAGAGATCAACTTAGAAAATAGATTTCAGTGTGTGTGTGTGTGTGTGTGTGTGTGTGTGTGTGTGTGTGTGTAAATCATGCATATGGACGTCTGTGAAACGCTGTCAGTTTTAAGCATCTCTAAAACACAATGATTTGAGGAATTCATCTTTATTAGAGACTCTCGAGGTGTGTGAGACATCTCTGTAACATATCATATATGTTGATTTAAATATTTCACTTCCATTTTATTATAAGTTGCCCTAATATAAAATGTGAGTGTGTGTGTATTATATTTCCTCTAATATTTGTTCTTCTGGAGAAAGTCTTATTTGTTTTATTTTGGCTAGAATAAAAGCAGTTTTTAATTGCTTTAAAGGCATTTTAAGGTCAATATTATTCACCCCTTCAGCAATATTAGTGTTGGATTGTCTACAGAACAAACCACTGTTATACAATGACTTGCCTAATTACCCTAACTTTACCCTAATTACCCTAGTGAAGCCTTTACATGTCACTTTCAGCTGAACACTAGTGTCTTGAAGTCAAATCAAGTCAAGTCGAGCTTTATTGTGGTTCTGCTACGTGTATGAAATAATGGTCACACTTTACAATAAGGTTCATTAGTTAATGTCAATTAATGCATTTACTAACATGAACAAACAATAAATAATACATTTACTACTGTATTTGTTCATGTTAGTTAACGTTAGTTAATGAAAATACAGTAGTTCATTGTTAGTTCATGTTTACTCATGGTTAACTAATGTTAACAAGCACAGACTTGGATGTTAATAATACACTAGTAAATGTTTAATAATGATAAATGCTGTACATGTGTTGTTCATGTTAGTAAATGCATTACCTAATGAACCTTATTTTAAAGTGTTACCGAGATAATAAATAGATTTCACTGTGTGTGTGTGTGTGTGTGTGTGTGTGTGTGTGTGTGTGTGTGTGTGTGTGCGCGTGTGTGTTTATGTGTGTGTGTGTGTGTGTGTGTATGTGTGTGTGCGTGTGTGTTTATGTGTGTGTGTGTGTGTGTGTGTGTGTGTGTGTGTTTATGTGTGTGTGTGTGTGTGTATGTGTGTGTGTGTGTTTATGTGTGTGTGTGTGTGTGTGTATGTGTGTGTGTGTGTATGTGTGTGTGTGTGTGTTTATGTGTGTGTGTGTGTGTTTATGTGTGTGTGTGTTTATGTGTGTGTGTGTGTGTTTATGTGTGTGTGTGTGTGTGTGTGTGTTTATGTGTGTGTGTGTGTTTATGTGTGTGTGTGTGTGTTTATGTGTGTGTGTGTGTGTGTATGTGTGTGTGTGTGTGTTTATGTGTGTGTGTGTGTTTATGTGTGTGTGTGTGTGTTTATGTGTGTGTGTGTGTGTGTGTGTGTGTATGTGTGTGTGTGTGTGTGTGTTTATGTGTGTGTGTGTTTATGTGTGTGTTTATGTGTGTGTGTGTGTGTGTGTGTGTGTGTGTGTGTGTGTGTGTGTGTGTGTGTGTGTGTGTGAAAATCATGCATATGGACGTCTGTGAGACACTGTCAGTTTTAAGCATCTCTGAAACACAAGGGCTGTTCGTAGAATGCAGGGAATGGACTCGTGTTCTTGTGGAGATCAGTCTTGCCAAGTTACCTCGGAACTCCGGAGACTGCGAGAACAGAGAACGTGTCCTGTGAGAGATGCGGTGCTGCGATCTTTACTGGTTCTTCTTGTATAGTAACGGAGTAAATCCACTCCACTACTGTACTTCAGTGCTGAAAGGCTGTATCTGTACTCTACTGGAGCTTTGTTTTCTTCTCCTGCGTCCACTTTTACTCCAGATCATTTTCCATGAGTTTAATACTTTTACTCTGATAGATTTTTTATGTGCTGCATTGTTAGTCGTTACTACGGGTGTCAAAGTTATTGAAATATTAGTTCAGTAATAATCATAACCGGTTATGACATACTGATGTCATTTATCCACTATGCGTGTTGTCTCAGTAGGATACTATGGTGAAGGGGGCGAGGGTGAGTAAATAAAGCTCTTACTAGAATGAAGACGGCACAGCACATGAGCCTTATTTAACTACTATGGAGAAATGCTGTAAAACTCCATCTTTACTCCATCTCAGAGGCCCCGCAGGACATGCTAATTAATGGCCCTGCTCTCGGGCCCCGGCACCAGTCTGAGATGCAGTGTAATGAAGGGATTAAGTGGCTGTATCAAGGCATATTTAACCTCCATCTCTCTCTCTCACTTTGGACATTTGACCCGCTGGCGTGTTCGTGAGGTGACTTTTCCTCTCCTCTCGGCTGTTAAAGCGATACTTGTGGATCCAGACACGAGCGTGCCTGAGGTGTGAGTGTTCTCCACTGTGTCGATTATGGATTATCTGTGATAACTGTGCATTATATTACTTTAACAGTCGGTTGTGTTGCTCCATGGTGCATTTGTAAACAGTTAAACAGAGCATCTGCAGCGCGAGGATAAAGAACGAGCCTCCTCCATTCTGCCTCTACTTTCTCTTTACTTCTACTGTTTACTTTACTCCTTTACTTTACTCCTTTACTTTGGTGGAGTGAGGAAACGGTGGAAACTCACTCCACAGAACACATCCATTCGCCCAAATATTTAATTTCCTTTGTTAAGCTCAGAGATTTGTGTCAAAGCTATTTTTTAATTATGTTCTAATCTCCAGCAAATGAATAAATAAATAAAAATAATGAAGTGTGGTCAGAAAACTGAGTTACATCCAAACACACGTCCTGTTCTCATGCCCCATATGCTGATGCTGACGTCTCCAAAACCCCACAGATAGACAAATCTACACTCGTGTTTATTAAAACAAATATAAATATGCATAAATAATATTGCTAATATTAATATTAGCATTTTATTAGCATTATTATTATTAGCAATACTATAAGCGTTATTTGCCTTGAACCAGGAACCAAACTATTCCCAACCTTAAACTTCACTTCAGCATTCATCATCCTCCTTCTCCGCGTTTCCCATCTCCTCCTCAATAGCTCCTCCAGAATCGCTCCATGCTCAAAGTGTCCTCCTCAATCAGGCCTTCATTAATTTTCCACCTCCATCTTTGAGCGCTCCTGCTTGTGCTTCAGGAGAGTAATGGAGCAGAAAAGCAAACAGAAAGCACAACAAGCGTTGAATGAATGGCCAAAGCGCCGCTGCCAGACTCAAAGGCCGCTTCTCTGAGGGTCCGCGCTGCAGGGGCCCCGCAGGACATGCTAATTAATGGCCCCGCTCTCGGGCCCCCGCACCAGCCTGAGATGCAGTGTAATGAAGGGATTAAGTGGCTGTATTAAGGCCTATTTAACCTCCAGCACTTGCCCTGTTTCAATACGTATTAAAGCGCTCTTTAAATGGAGTGGTCGTCTCAATTAAGACACACAAAGACTTAACGTGCAGAACAAGTTCAGGGGGGGGTTTCGCATCTGCCCAAAGCACACACTCAACAAGAGAACAGAGAGCTTTTCTAGATCTGCGTACATGTGTGTGTGCTGCCTATTAAACAACCGTTAAACTCCAATACTAGTTAGTGCTTATTATTATGATGATGATGATTATTATTATTATTATTATTATGCAATGTACTATACAATAAAAGGTATAGAAAATAGATGAGAAACACCTTTCCCAACTATGTGCAAAAGTTGTATTTTCAGACTATCAAAAATCAATGTTTTATATGTAGTTGTGTTTTAATAAGAACATAATAATAATAATGGTAATAGTAATAATAATGATAATAAAAATGAAAATAATAATATTAATAATGATAATAAAAAAATGAAAATAATAATATTAATAATAATAATAATAATGATAATAAAAATTAAAATAATAATAATAATGATGATAATAATGATAATAATAATTAAAATGAAAATAATAATAATAATAATAATAATGATGATGATAATGATAATAATGATAATAATAAATAATGATGATGATGATGATGATAAAAATGATGATAATAATAATAATGATAATAATAACAATAATAATAATAATTATAATAATAATTATAAGTTGTTATTATGTGCATATTATTAATATTATTGTGGTTATTATTAATAGAATTATTATTAATTCATCAATTTTCCTTTGGCTTAGTCCATTTATTCATCAGGGGTCGCCACAGTGGAATGAACCACCAACTATTCCAGCCAAGACTCAAACCAGCAACCTTCTTGCTGTGAGGTCACAGTGCAAACCACTGATCCACCATGCCACCTTATTATTATTATTATTGTTGTTGTTGTTGTTGTTATTATTATCATTAATATTATTATTGTCATTATTTATTATTATTATTATTAGCATAATTATTATTATTATTATCATTATTATTATTATTATTACTATCACAATTATTATTATGTTCTTGATAATAGTAATAATAGTATTACAAATAATAATAATAATATTGTTGTTATTATTATGTACATATTATTATTATTATTGTTGTTGTTGTTGTTGTATAATTATTTACTTTTACAGCCTGCTTCTACTTTAAACTAATTAGGTGTGCATTTTTTTGCATGCATCCAGAAAATGTTACCCTTAGAGGCAAAAAAAATAAAAGTAAAATTTACTAAATTTAATTTAATTTAATTTAATTTAATTTAATTTAATTTAATTTAATTTAATTTAATAAAATTTAATTGAATAAAATTGTATTTAATTTAAATTATTTATGTGAATTTTCCCCAAATTAAAAGCAATCATAACGCATTTAATTTTGAGAGTATTAAAAGATTATTCAAGAAAGAAAACGGCAGAATTATACACAAAATACGAAATGACAAGTGTTTTCTAATAAAAACATATTACTAATAAAACATATTGCTTTTTGATAGAGTGTGTAAATACAACTTCCGTATTATATTTAAGGTGTTCCTCATCTATTCCATCTATTGCACACAGCGTAATTCAGTTCAGCATTGCATCTTTCTATGATATTTTGAATGACGCTGCTGTTAAAGGGCCCCTATTATGCAAAAATCACTTTAATGCAGGCTTTAACACCAGCTGTGTGCCAGCAGTGTGTGAGTATATCCAACCTCTAATGGTGAACATGAATAAATTATGTTTGTTATAATCAGACTTCCAAACAGTCAGCAGAAACACTCACATTCTCCCTTTGTACGTGTCATCAGGGTAAAGCCCCGCCCACTAGTGTCCATCTCTCCATCTCATTAGCATGTCCAGCAGCCCTGAGTGAGAAGCAGCCGTCTCTCCATTAGCCATCAGAGTGTTTGAGCAGCTGAAGATGATGTCAGCATAGACTAAGAGGATTATAGATGTGGAGTTTTAGATGAGGAGCGACATAGACTGACAGAAGCATCAAGCACACACTCACACTGATGCACACCTTTTCACCACACATAACACCAGTCCTGATTTACATCTCTTATTATGGTGATGCATAGGTGTTCACAGCTCCGCCCCTTTTTAAAAGTGCTCATTTGAATTTAAAGCAACAGTCACCAAAACACCACAATTAGGGTCACAGCCTACATGGGGCAGTTATAGAGCATTATCTGTGTGGTATTCTGTGCTCAAACACTCTCGAGTCATCAGAGACTTACTTCACATCTTGTTAAAGGTGTATAATAGGTCACGCTTTGAAGTGCTGCAGTTGTTTGGTTGTGCAAACGTTGCCTGGACGTTGACTCTGATCATTGGGATGTCTTGTGTGTTTTTCTCTCTCTCTCTCTCTCTTCACCCCCCCTCCCTCGATCACTCCTCTCACTTTCTCTCGCTGTATATTTTAGCACTTTCTCTTAAGACTCGACTCGCTTTAACAAACACGGCCAAAAACCCAGACGAGTGGCGCGCACAGAAAAATCTCTCTCTCCGCAGCTCAGAGCAGGCGGCCTGGAAGACACTCTCTTATCAGAGGAATTTCGCGCTGTATTTTTAATATGTATCTTTTAACACCTGTAAATGTCGTGTGTGATATTCCGGGTAACGAGTGTGTTTGTGCGCGTATGCATGCATGCGTGTGTGTGTGTGTGTGTGTGTGTATGGTAATGAATCCTCAAAGGGGGAAGTCTGTGTATGCATAAATGCATCATGGACAGGCAGACTCGCTCTATACGTGTCAGAAGCAGAACGACATGTTTAGACAGACTCGTTAGTCTTATTAATTAACTTTCTATTGAGAAATCCAGCCTCGCACTGAGTTTCAGCGACGCCCGTGACATCTTGAAGGCTCTCGGTGCATGATTTCTCGTCTTGATGAATAATTATCAGTGCTTTTCTTGAGTAAATGGGTCATTCTGAGGGAATCCAGACTCTCGTGCCAAAACATTTCTGATGCTTTTAATGTTTTTACTCAAAGCAACTTGTGTTGAGGCCGGACATTTGAGCTGAACACATGAGCATCATGCATTAAACACATAAGCAAAGCATCTATCTATCTATCTATCTATCTATCTATCTATCTATCTATCTATCTATCTATCTATCTATCTATCTATCTATCTATCTATCTATCTATCTATCTATCTATCTATCTATCTATCTGTCTGTCTGTCTGTCTGTCTGTCTGTCTGTCTGTCTGTCTGTCTGTCTGTCTGTCTGTCTGTCTGTCTGTCTGTCTGTCTGTCTGTCTATATATATATATATATATATATAATCCTTAATAATTTTTATTGTTTATTTTATTTAGAAAATTAACATATTTATAAAAAAATACATTTAAATATAAAAACTTACATTAAAGCCCAGATAAAAACAACAGAACGAAGATGATCACAAATGAAACATGCTTTATTTTTGTCGGTGGAATCTTACAATATTTAAGTTCAGAAATGTAATTATAAAATCTAAAATAACCCGTCTTCATTTTATAAACTAAATTAATCTTTGTAAAAGTGGCAAGACATAATAATTTCTTGTGCCCGAATTTTTTCAATTTGCTTTAAATGTTACGATCATAAGCGTAGGTTAGTTGTTTATTTGTGATATATATCACAGCTTATTTTTTCGTTAGTAATATGCATGGCTAAGAACTTAATTTGAACAACTTTAAAGGAGATTTTCTCTGTATTTAAATTTATTTTAATTAATATGTCATTTAAACAGTGATTTTCTTTTCAATATTTAAATTAGTTTCTGCTTAATTTGAATATTTTAAGGGGATTTTTCTCAATATTATTATTGATTTGGCTAAAATTTTATCTTGAAAAGTTTTTTTATTTATGAATAAATATTAATGCTTTATGTTTTTCGGTGAAATCTAACAATATGTAAGAACAGAAATGTAATAATTAAATCTAAAATAACCAATATTAGTTTTTATAAACTAAATTATTTTTGTAAATTTTGCAAAAATCTTTTTTTTTTTTTTTTGTGCCCGAATTTTTTCAATTTGCTTTAAATCCTACAATCATAAGCCTTAGGTTAGTTGTTTATTTGTGATATGCATGACTAAGAACTTAACTTGATCAACTGTAAAGGAGATTTTCTCTGTATTTAGATTTATTTTAATTATTTGTAATTTGAACAGTGATTCATTCAATATTTGTATTTGTTTCTGCTCAATTTGAATATTTTAAGGTGATTTTTCTCAATATTATAAATTGTTTTTGGCCTAAAATGAATTTTGAAAAGGGATTTCTTTTCAATGTTTATAATTAAATATTAATGCTTTATGTTTTTGGTGAAATTTAACAATAGTTAAGTACAGAAATGTAATTATTAAATCTAAAATAACCCATATTTATTTTTATACTAAACTAAATTATCTTTTTTTGTGCCCAGATTTTTTCAATTTGCGATCGTACACAGATCGTGTGTCCTGCGCTATAAAACATTCAGGGATCCACACGATTCATTCATGTTGTCCCAAAGCAAATTTACTTGAATTAAAGTGGATTAAACATAAAACAATTAAGTTGTCCCTAAAAAATATCAAG
>NC_141039.2:1140000-1147500 GCF_052040795.2 Danio rerio
AATTAAATGTAATTTCATTTAATTTTATTTAAATTAGTTTTTTTATCATTTATTTTTGTTTTATTTTTTTTTATTTTTTTATTTTATTTTATAATTTATTTATTTAATTTTGTATTTTATTATTTATTTTATTTTATTATTTATTTTATTTTGTTTTGTTTTATTCAGCGCTTCATTCAGGGCCAGCATCAGTCTTACAGCTGGATCTCTCACAGTCAATATTTAGCGTGCGCATGGAAATGTGTGTTTAGCTGTGAAAACAGTTTCACCAGCACCACAGAGCAGCGCAGCCGATCTGATCTCACTGTTTCTCATCTATCCATCTCTCACACACACACACACACACACACAGGTGAGTGTGATCACAATGAGTCTTCAAGAGCAGCATCAGGACCGCAGCATCACTGATCTCGCTGTATCGCGCACAAAGGTTAGAGCGATCAGACGACATCAGGGTTTACACACTGTCAGCTTAACACACACACACACACACACACAAACACACTCACTGCGGCTCTAGATTCCAACCTTCATTCCTGCTGAAGGAGTCCTCTTGCTGGGTCACACAACACTGATATAAGACATGAAAACACACTGACTGACTGACTGACACATACATGCATACACACATACACAGATACACTAGTACACACACACACACACACACACACACACACACACACAAATATACTTGTCAAGACATGCAAACACACAACTCATATATGCACACAAACACACACACACACACACATATGCACACACTAACAGACACATGCATACATACATAGGCACACGTATGCAAACACTCACAGACACACACACTAAAACACATGCACTTACACAAACACACACTCACAGACACATGCACTTACACACATATGCACACAGACATGCATTTACACACATGCACACACTCACAGACACACATACTAACACACATTAACACACACACACACTCAGAGACACGCACAAACATAAACACATACTCACACACTCACATATGCATGCGCACACACACACACACACACACACACCTCCTGTGTAAGGTGTGTCCGTCCCGCTGTGGGTCACTCATCTGTACAGGCAGCAGATGCTCTCATCTCATTGTCCACCTGTAACACACACACACACACACACACACAAACACACACACATTCAGATCTTATATAAAATTGTGTTGTTGTTTCTAAATAAGCCTGGTTGTAATACACACATTACGCACAGAAATCTAATGGAAACATGTCATCCATGACCTTTAACCCCTCGAGTGCATTTTATTTGACCTTTGACCTCACTTCACACGACTGATGTAGCTTTTAGCAGCTCTGAGAGACGTGACGATGACGAGCCGAGTTTCACTCTCGCACGCATCACGCCGGATTTTCTTTTTTATGTGTGTGTGTTTTCTCAGTGTGACACCAGGCTGTTGCTAGTGTGTTTTGAGTGGTTGCTAGGGTAGTGTGGATGGTTGTTAGGGTGTTGCAAGAATGATCTGGGTGTTTTTCACTGTTATTTTGGGTGTTTGCTATGATGTGAGTGGTTGCTAGGGTGTTGCTAGTGTGTTTTGAGTTGTTGCTAGGGTTGGTCGAATGGTTGTTAGGGTTGTTTCAGTGTTTTATGTAGTTGCTCTGTTATTTTGGGTGTTTGCTATGATGTGAGTGGTTGCAAGGGTGTTGCTAGGATGTTTTGAGTGGTTGCTAGGGTAGTGTGGATGGATGTTAGGGTGTTGCTAGACTGATTTGGTTGTTTTTCACTGTTATTTTTGGGTGTTTCTAGGTTTCTAGGGTGTTGCTAGTGTTAATTAAAATGTAGTTTGTAAAGTATATTATATTATATTATATTATATTATATTATATTATATTATATTATATTATATTATATTATATTATATTATATTATATTATATTATATTATTTTATATTATAATATAATATAATATAATATAATATAATATAATATAATATCATAAAATAAAATAAAATGATATATAATATCATATCATATCATATATTTTATTTTTTATTTTATTTTATTTTATTATGTTATATTATATAACAATATATTATATATAATTTTATTTTATGATATTATATTATATTATATTATTTTATATTATATTATAATATAATATAATATAATATAATATCATAAAATAAAATAAAATGATATATAATATCATATCATATCATATATTTTATTTTTTATTTTATTTTATTTTGTTATATTATATAACAATATATTATATATAATTTTATTTTTATGATATTATATTATATTATATTATATTACATATAATTTTATTATATTATGTTATATTATATTTTATTATATTACATTTTGTTTTATTATATTATATTACATTATATTTTATTATATTACATTATATTATATTATATTATATTTTATTATTTTATGTCATACTATATTTTAAATATTCTAAATATTTCTTTTTATTATTTTGTTTTTATTTTTATTCTACAAAATTACAAAAATAGGTCTAAATAAATATTATTAATAACTTACTTTCTGAATAAATTACTCTTTTAATTTATTTATATTTTATAAATAACCTACTCAACACTGCTTAGGTAATCTTGCTGGTTGCTGACATCTTTTATGTGGTCTGTGTGTGTGCGTGTTTTCTAGGGTAACCTGAGTGGGTTGCTAGAACACACAAACTGCACTAATAAACATAAAGCAGAAGAGTTTAAAGTGATGTAAGCAGAGTAAATGTTTAGGAGGTCATTCGATGGTGGCCATATTTTCAGTGTTTGCAGCATCTCTCTCTCTGATCTGGCGCAGGTCAGTGCCCTACAGAGATGCATATGATTAGCTGGACCATTGGGCAGCTTGGCCAAGGTGCCACCCTGTGCCTTCGGCTGGCATCGACAGGGCAAGGGCAAGGGCGAAGGATCCATGCCAACCTGAAGCTGGAGCTGGCATCATGCCTGGCCGAGCCCAGCGGCCGCCCGTGTGCCTGATATTGTTGCGTTTGTGTGTGTGTGTGTGTGTCTGAGGATAGAGCGCCCAGCAGATTGAGCAGAAATCAGGATTCTGAAGCGCCAGAGATTCACAGATATGTGTTTTATTTGTCACACCGAGGCTGACAGACGTGTTTACATCTATTTAAAGCGCAGACAGACAGACCTGCTGCACTGCAGAATCAAGCCACGCGCGGCCTTTACCACAGTAAGAGGCTTTCTGAAGTTTTCGGTTCAGGTTAACCATCGGAAATCAGTGTAGCGCTGACTGTTGCTGCTGCTGTGAAAGGAAAACATGCATCGATCATAATTATTTACGGTGTTTTTCTTATAGTAGCTTTTTTTATTTTGCATGCACACACACACACACATGACTCATCCAGTAAGCTTTTAAAACCAGCGCTGTCTAATATATGCACTTTATAAACACATTTATCGTTCATTATTATTATTAAAAACATTATCAATCATTCATTTTGCTTTGGCTTATTTCAGAGGTCGCCACAGTGTAACGGACCGCCAACTATTCCAGCACATTTTTTACTCAGCGGATGCCCTTCCAGCTGCAACCCATGACTGGGAAACACCCATACACACTCATTCACACACATACTCATACGCTACAGCCAATTTAGTTCATCAATTCCCCTATAGCGCATGTGTTTGGATTGTGGGGGAAACCCACGCCAACACAAGGAGAACATGCAAACTCCACACAGAAACATTTGACCAAAGTCGCAAAGCTAAAAAATAGCAAGGGAAAGTGTGTAAACTTTTGACTTTCTAGAAATTTAGAAAAATCTAAAAAAACAAAAAAAAATTCTCTTATTATTCTGGCATTTAGCAAAAATAGTGAACTTTTAGTATGATTTACCATCAGACATTTAAAAAAAAGGTTATATTTCTTTTTTTTAGAGTGTATGTAAACTGGTTTCAACAGTGTGTGTGTGTGTGTGTGTGTGTGTGTGTGTGTGTGTATATATATATATATATAATTTATTTTTTGGAGGGGGTGCTGTGCCTAGCAACACCCCTGATTTATATAATGCAAGACCTGGGTGTGTTTGTGTATGTGTTTTCCCAGAATTATTTGTTGAAAACCCGAAACACAGGGTAAAGTGAGCATTATATGGTCACTTTATATTGTAAGTCAGGCTTGATAGAACCGTGTTGGAGTTCTTTTGTCTTTAGGCTGTTTATTATTGTGTGATATCTGTGGAGATCTTTGTATAAAAGCAGTATATACATTGTGGCCAGTGTGTGTGTGTGTGTGTGTGTGTGTGTGTGTGGAAACAGGTGATGCTGATTAGAGCAGTGTTTTCATGGATTCATGCAGGTAACAGTAGCTGATTGAGACCAGTGTAGCTTAAGGCAAACACACACACACACATGCGCGCGCTGCTGTCAGAGAGAGTGTAAGACAGCTCGCGAACGCTGTTCTTATCCAGGACTGCATTTCTTCACACCTCAGTCTGGAGCTCGTGCTGCATCTGTTTTCTCTCTCTGTCTCTCCAAAAGCTGAGGCTTTCGGGACACACACACACACACACACACACACACACGTCACGCGGTTTGTCTTTTAAAACAGTGTTGCTTAATTAATACGACTGCGAGCAATCAAGGCAAAATGTTTCACCGGAATAATCAACCTCATCTGACTCCTGCATATTCAGACCGGCACGATGACAAATCACTTCTCGTCTTCATCGCTGTCAGCATTAGTTGCGGATGAATATATGAGTGCGCCTGTTATTTATACACATTCTGGCCAAGAGTTTCTGACTGTGTGTAGCTTCATGCGTTTAAAGAGGCTGAAGTGTGACCTTTAACCCCAATACTGCCACTTTGCTGACCTCTGACCTGGGCTAGGGTGATCTGGGTGGTTGCTAGGGTGTTGCTAAGAAGGTTTGGGTGATTGCTAGGTTGTTCTTGGTGGCTGCTACTGCAGGTTGTTTAAGCATTACAGTTTGCAAATGTGCTTAATGAGATTTATTAAATGGGGTGTTTTGGGTGGTTGCTAGGGTGTTGCTAAGAAGCCTTTGGCAGTTGCTAGGTTGTTTGGGGTGATTAATGGGGTATTTTAGGTAGTTGTTAGGATATTTGTTGGTGATTGCAGTGGTATTCTGCGTGGTTGTTACGGTATTTCTAAGGTGCTTTATTAAGTGGGTGTATTTGGTGGTTGCTAGGGTGTTGCTAAGAAGCTTTAAATGATTGATGGATTGTTCTGGTTGTTAATTTAGGTGTTTTGAGTGGTTGCTAGGTTGATTTAGGTTGTAATTCTGGGTGGTTGTTAGGTTATTGCTAAGAAGCTTTAGGTGGTTTGTTAAATAAGGTATTTTGGATTGTTGCTAGGGTGTTGTTTAGATACTTTAAGTGATTGCTAGATTGATCTGAGTGTTTTCGGTGGTTGCTAGGGTGTTGCTAAGAAGCTTTGAGTGATTGCTAGGTTATTCCGGGTGGTTGCTATGTTGTTAGAGTACTACGATTATAGTGATTTAGGTGGTTTGTTGAATAGGGTGTTTTGGGTTGTTGTTAGGGTGTTGCTAAGAAGCCTCTAGTGGTTGCTAGGCTGTTCATGGTGGTTAATGGGGTATTTTAGGTATCTGTTAGGGTATTGATAATGTGCCTAAGGAGGTTTATTAATTGGGGTGTATTTGGTGGTTGCTAGGGTGTTGCTAAGAATCTTTGAATGGTTGATAGGTTGTTCTGGATGGTAAATAGGGTGTTTTGATTGGTTGCTAGGTTGTTTTAGGTTGTAGTTAAGATGGTGTTGGTTATTACAATGGTATTCTGGGTGGTTGTTAGGGCATTGCTAAGGTGCTATAGATGGTTTGTTAAATAGGGTGTTTTGGGTGGTTGCTAGGGTGTTGCTAAAACACTTTAAGTGATCTACGTTGGTCTGGGTGTTTTGGGTTGTTGCTAGGATGTTGCTAGGAAGCTTTGAGTGGTTGCTAAGCTATTCAGGGTGGTTCATGGGGTATTTTAGGTAGTTGTTAGGGTATTGTTAAGGTGCGAAAGGTTGTTTATTAAATAGGTTGTTTTGGTTTTGGTAATTGCTAGGTTGTTCTGGGTGGTTGCTATGTTGTTTGAGCAGCATTACTATTTGCTAATGTGCTTTGGGCGATTTGTTAAATAGGGTATTTTGGGTGGTTGCCAGAGTGTTGCTAAGAAGGGTGATGAATGGGGTATTTTAGGTAGTTGCTATGGTATTTTTAAGGTATGTAAGGTTATTTATTAAATGAGGTGTATCTGGTTTTTGGTAGGGTGTTGCTAAGACGCTTTGAATGGTTACTAGGTTCTGATGGTTGTTTAATATGGTGTTTTGAGTGGTTGTTAGGTTGATATAGGTTGTAGTTAGGAAAGTTTTGGTGATTACAATTGTATTCTGGGTGGTTAGGGTATTGCTAAAGTGCATTAGGTGGTTTGTTAAATAGGTTGTTTTGGGTGGTTGCTAGGGTGTTGCTAAGAAGCCTTCAGTGGTTGCTAGGTTGTTTGGGTCTGTTAATGTAGTATTTTAGATATGTGTTAGGATAGGTGGTTGTTAGGATATTGCTAAGGTGCTTTAGGTGGTTTGCTAAGCTTTGCATGATTGCTAGTTTGTTCTGAATATGCAATTGGGTATTTTGGGTGGTTGCTAGGGTGTTGCTAAGAAACTTTAGGTGATTACTTGGCTGTCCTGAGTTCACTTAGATGGGTTGAAAGCAATGGACCTATTTCGAGTATGGGGAAAAACATACTTGACAAGGCTTACTTCACTTTAATAGGGTGTTCTAGGTAGTTGCTAGGCTGTTTTAGGATGTAGTTACAGTATGATGGTGTTGGTGATTACAGGGGTATTCTGGGTAGTCGTTAGGGTATTGCTTAGGTGGTTTGTTAAATATAGAGTCTTTTAGGGGTTTTAAGGGTGTTGCTACAGTAATTTGTTACTAGGTTATACAGGGTAGGTTTTAGTGTTGGTGGTTACTATGGGTGTTGGGTGGCTGCCAGGGGTTGCTAGTATGTTATGAATGGTTACTAGGGTGGTCTAAATGATTTCTAGGTGAGTGTTAGAGTTTTCTGGGTAATTAAGTGGCTAATAGTGTATTTACTGGGTGTAGACAGTGTAGTCTGGTTGTTTACTAGAGTTTGTGGGTGTATACTACAGTGTTCTGGGTGCTTGTGAAGTTGTTTTTGTGGTAGTTATGATTGTTTTGCTAGTTACAGGAGTATTCTGGATGGTTGTTAGGGTATTGCCAATGTGCTTTATGAAGTTGCTAGTTTGGTTTGGTTGTTGCTGGAATATTTGAGAGATTGAAATGCTGTTCTGGGTGGTGACTAGGGTGTGCAAAATGACCCCGTTACTCTGCCTGCCTACAAGGCTTATTACTGTGTGTTTTGGGTCATTGTTAAAATGCTGATGATGTTGTGGGGTGGTTGCTGGGCATCTCCTACAGCGTTTTGAGTGGTTCCACTGGTGTTGCTGTGGTATAATGGATGTGTTCTAGTGTGGTGCTTGTCTGAGAGTTGTTGTGGTCATAGT
>NC_141039.2:1150000-1155000 GCF_052040795.2 Danio rerio
GGGTTTAGTGTTTACTGGATTGTTTTGGGTATTTCATTGGACGTTTTGGTGGTTGCTAGGGCGTTGCTAACTGTCATTGAGTGTTAACTGCATTTTCTGTATTTTGATTGGATGTTTTGGGTGGTTCCTAAGGTGTTGCTAAGAAGCTTTGAATGATTGCTATAGGTTGATCTGGGTGTTTAATTGGGTGGTTGCCAGGGTGGATATACTTTTTAAAACATCTATTCCTGCAAACTGCGCAGAGTTCAGCTCATCAGTACCGTTATCAGACTCACTGCAGGGTGTCAGGTGTGTATTTTTAGAGATGTACAGCAGGAATTGTGTGTTTCAGTCAGGAGAGCTCATTATACAGTGTAATCTGAGCATTATGAATACATTAAATGGCAGAAAGCAGCTGTTATAATGCGTTACGCAGGTCTGCTGGATGTGATGCTCACTGGACTTACACTGTCTTTAACACATTTGGACGTCATGCGGTTCATATAAAGAGTGTTTTAATGACAGATTAAGAGGATTACTGTGCAAGTGTGTGTGTGCGTGTGTGCGTGTGTGTGTGTGTGTGTGTGCGTGTGTGTGTGTGTGTGTGTGTGTGTGTGTTCAGTACAGAAGATTTGACCTCTTTCTTCATACTCATTGTATTATTAACAGTGAAACCACCTAATACCAGTGCTTATGTGAGATTCAACAGATTTACTGATCCAGTCACTCAATTACAATCATGTTATTTTCTCGGTATTGATCTGATAATATGGTTATATCATTAAGAGATTATGATTTTATGTTATGCACAAGTGTAAATATTTTATAAACATTATTACTTTTTTATTTTTTTATTTTAATAAAATTTATTTAAATTCATATTTTTATTATGTATTTAGAAATGTTTATACCTAATAATAAAATATTGAAATCTTTTATATATGAATTATGATGACATATTATAATATTTTGGTATTTAATATATATATATATATATATATATATATATATATATATATATATATATATATATATATATATATATCAGAATTTTTATTTAATCTATATTTAACATATTTTTATATTATGATTTAATTGATTATTACAAATGTGGTACAAATGTATTTATTTTTTATCAAGTTTTTAATTCTTTTCTAATCTAATTATTTTATTATAATTTTCTTTTTTACACAGAGCTTCATCTTTATTTATTTGTTTATTTATTTATTGTGTCATTGCTGTAGTGTCATTTTAAGACCAATCACATACTTTACAATTCAAATATACAAAATAAAGTGTACTTTCTCCATAAATACAGTCAATCTTGTCTTAATATTTATAAAATGCACACGCATATAGACGGAAATATGTAATAAACACAGCATGTTTTGGTATTGAAGCTCCTCTCTCTCTCTCTCTCTCTCTCTCTCTCTCTCTCTCTCTCTCTCTTTTCAAAAAATATAAAAAATATACAAATTACAGTGTAAAACGCAATGACATACTGTACTTTTATTACAATGTCCATTCAAATAAATCCAGTCTTGTCTAAATATAGAATAAATATGTCAGATACACACACATACAGACGCAAATATGTAATAAACACAGCATGTTTTGGTATTGAAGCTCCTCTGTCTGCATCTTTCTCTCTCTCTCTTAGGAAAATATACAATTACAGTGTAAAACACAGTGCCATACTGCAATTTTAGGACAATATCAATTCAAATACAGCCAGATTTGTCTAAAAATACAATAAATATATAAAATACACATAGATATAAACGCAAATATGTAATAAACACAGCATGTTTTGGTATTGAAGCTCCTATGTCTGCATCTTTCTCTCTCTCTCTTTGAGAAATATATACAAATTACAGTGTAAAACACAGTGCCATACTGCAATTTTAGGACAATATCAACTTAAATACAGCCAGTCTTGTCTAAATATACAATAAATACCTAATATACACACACATTTAGATGCAAATGTGTAATAAACACAGCTTCACTCAGTGCTGAAGCTCCTTCGTCTCCATCTCCCTCTCGAAAATATGTCAAATACAAATTGCAAATGTACAAAATACTGTGCCAAATATAATGACATACTGTACTTTTAGGACAGTGTCCATTAAGTTTTGTGTAAATATACTATAAATATATAGAATACACACATTTATAGAGGCAAATATTTAATAAACAGCTTTATTTACAGTTAAAGCTCCATCTCTCTCTCTCTCTCTCTCTGGGGTTGTTGACCTTTAAGCGGGGGGCAAAGGCTCCAGTGTGTGTGTGCGTGTGTGTGTGTGTGTGTGTGTGTGTGTGTGTGTGTGTGTGTGTGTATGTGCTCCTGGGGCTTCAGACATCAGAGAGAGAGAGGTGAGAGACCATAAAGACCTCCTCATGAAGTCAAACATGCATTTGATTTGTGCCCTGCAGGTGAGCTGAATCCGTGACGGTCACCGCTGGGACCAAACACTGAGAAAATCACAGAGGGAAAGACGCTTCTGATGACCTCACAGAAAAAACACACTTCTAATGACCTCACAGGTACAGCAGAACACGAGCACACCGCTGATATTGAGCCTTTGCACATTCGCGTGTCATCATAGTTGGTGAACTCAGAGCGCAGTGAATGCGAGAGGGTAAACACATCATTATTCTACAATCATATCAGCTGGAATAATGACAGAATAAACTCCAGGATGGTGTTATCAAGACACAGAAAGAGGAAAACAATAGTGTGAGACTGATAACGGCAGATAGAAGAGAGAATCATGTCAGATTTACTGTCCTGCACACATGCACACTGCATTACACACACCTCACACAAGCGGGAGTTCACTTATTTGTAGTGTCATGCAAAGATTATATACTACACACACACACACACACACACACACACACATAAATACAGACATGTTCATACATTCATTCATTTCCTTCAGCTTAATCCCTTTATTCATCAGGAGTCACCACAGTGGAATGAACCACCAACTTTTCCAGCATATGTTTTACACAGCGGATGCTCTTCCAGCTGCAACCCAGTACTGGGAAACACCCATACACACTTATTCACACACTCATACACGACGGCCAATTTATTTTATATATTCCCCTATATTCCCTGGACTGTGGGGGAAACCGGAACACCTGGAGGAAACCCACGGCAACATGGGGAGAACATGCAAACTCCACAGAAACACCAACTGACCCAGCTGGGACTCAAACCAGCGACCTTCTTACTGTGATGCCACAGTGCTAACCACCGAGCCACCATGTTGCCCAGTAATGTTGAGATGCTTTTAAAAATCAAGATATTGTGAACTTGTGAAAGGTCTTCATTGGCCAGACACACTGTAGGACACGCCCCCAAACCCACACCATTGGCTGAGGAGGAATTTAATACACTTCAGCTGACCTATGATGAGTGATGGAATCGCGTTTGCTAATCAAAATAAAGCTGAAATTATCAATAAATAAGTATAAATGAATATATAGAACAATATAAAGTGCATAAACTAAATAAAAACTCAAAAATTGCCTTTTGTAATTAATCAGTGTTTTATAAAGACTATAAGCTTAATTAAAACTAGATATTTTGCATTTGTAAATAACTGAATTGAAAATGTTAAAGCGCTCAAATTATTTATTGGGTGTTAATAATAATAATTTATAAAAACAATTTAAATGAAATGTATATATTAAGCTACATAGAACAATAAGTGTTAAATTATTTCAAATTAATAATTAAAAAACTGAAAAAAAACATGAAATTGAAATAAACCTTAATGTTAATATTTAAAAACACATTACTAAAAATTACAATAAACAAATAAAAGAATATTAAATTATAATTAATATTAACAGTAATGTTTATGCAAAATATATAATAACACACACACACACACACATACACACACACACACACACACACACACACACACTAAAATAAACATGACAAACACACACAGAGTTAACTGAAAAAATACAATTGTTAAAAGGATATAATATTATAATAAAATTGAGTGACATGACAGCTCAGTGGTTAGCACTATGACCTCACAGCAAGAAGAACACTTTTTAAGAGTCCTGATTGGGTCAGTTGTTGTTTCTGTGTGGAGTTTGCATGTTCTCCCCATGTTGACGTGGGTTTCCTCCGGGTGCTCTGGTTTCCCCCACAGTCCAAACACATGCGCTATAGGGGAACTGATCGACTAAACTGGCCATCGTGTATGAGTGTGTGGCTGAATGAGTGTGTGTGGGTGTTTCCCAGTGCTATTTGTAGCTGGAAGAGCATCCGCTGTGTAAAACATGTGCTGGAATAGTTGGTGGTTCATTCTGCTGTGGCGACCCCTGAAATGGAGAATAAGCCAAAAGAAAATTAATGAATAAATAATAAACTTATTTACTGAAATAGCCTCAGATTATGAGTGTAGGTCATTATAAATGTACTCTGCCTCTCACACAGAAGCTTTAATGGCACATTTACACTCCAGCAGGACCCACAGAAACCTTTGACCTCCACAAATAGACACACACACACACGCACTTACACACACACACAAACTTATACACTCATTTTCATGCGCAAACACACTGAGAAGTCATATTTTAACACTTGGCTGATTAAAATCAGTTTTCTATGAACCCAGAGGACAGTTTGTTGCTACTTTAGTGAGTCAGCGGTGTGTGTGTGTGTGTGTGTGTGTGTGTGTGTGTGTGTATGTGTGTGTGTGTGTGCGTGTGTCCTTCATGAGCCTCCTGCAGCTCATCTAAACCGCTCGCTCAAAAACCCCATCTGGTCCATCATTATTGCCCTCGCATGCGTGTGTGTGTGTGTGTGGCACAAGTGTGTGTGTGTGTGTGTGTGTGTGTGAAGAGATCTGGACAGGTCACCTGAAATGTTTTTGATCTTCCAAGATTGTATCAAAGATTTCATGAATATTCACAATATTAATGTACTACAATACACACTGCAGTGTGTGTGTGTGTGTGTGTGTGTCTTTGTGTTGTGTAACGCT
>NC_141039.2:1170000-1182500 GCF_052040795.2 Danio rerio
CTCTCCACGCGTGTCCTCTTCGAGTGTGCTGGTTTTGTACTGTGAGTTTCAGGTGATATTTTGGGGAGCTTTTAGCGTGTCAACAGATACATGTATATATAAATATATGAGTCTATTTGTGCAGCGTCTGAATGAGATTTCAGTTTATAGCCGGTTTGGGTGAAACAGAATGAGGGTGAGAGAGTGTGTTGTGGTTTTTCACTCTCTCTTAATATCGCAGTGTGTTGGAGGGCCTGTAACTGCTCTGATCTCTGGTTCTGTTAAAGTCACAGTCGAGCCGCTCGAGACTCACTTCTTGTTCGCTGTTCCTCTTTCTCTGTCGCACCTCCATATAAACCTGACTGACACGATGATTAGATTATATTGCACAATGCAGTCATCCAACCACAGACTATCAAAATGAGGATGCTCAGTTTTATAAGCATCCCGAAGGCTCTCGAGTACAGAGAGGTGTGGATCCACCCTGAACACCTCAGCAACTGTAGAAATTTGCCTAGCAACCAGCGTAAAATCCCTACCAAATCCAAAACAACTCCCTAGCAACCACCTGGAATAGCTTAGCAACCACATGGCATTGCCAAACAACCAGCCAAAAATGTAGTAAATGCATAACATGCCTTAGCAACCACTCACAACACCCTAACAACCACATAGCAGTGATAATGTCCTTTGCAATCACAGAGAACACTTTAGCAATAGCAAATCAATGCCCTAGCAACTGCATAGCAACAACCACCCAGAACACACAAGAAGCATCCTAGCAACTACAACAACCTGTTCTATCACCCTAGCAACCACCTTAGCAACCTCTAAGAAATTGCCTATAACACCATAACGGCATATTTCCTAACAACCATGTGAAAACATCCAACCAAATGCATAGCAACATCCTAGCAACCACCTAGAGCACCCTAGCAGTGTCCTAGCAACTACAAGCGAACACTCGTCTATCACAGCAACCACAAAACAATACTCTTACAACTGAATGACAGGATCCTAGAAAATGCATAGAATGCAACACCTTAGCAACCAAACAAAGCTGCTTAGCAACTGCCCAGTGTCCTATTAACAACACAAAACATCCTAGCAACCAAATAGCAATGTCCTATTAATCACACTAAACTTACACTCTCTCGTCACCCAAACACCCTAGCAACCACAAACCACTGCCATAGCAACTGTGTAGCAAAATGCTAACAACCACCCAAAACCCCATTGCAACATTAGAGCAATTGCAAAGTTACCAGTAAGAACAATATAGCACTCACATAGCAACACCTTGACAACCAGCCAATGAATCGACCCTGGCCATGTGCAGTGTCCTAGCATCCAACCATTTCACAGTATCCTAGCAACTGCATATAATGCATACCTTAGCAACCATGCAAAAAAACAGTGGCAACTTGCTAAGTACCCTAGTAACAACACAGAACTTTCTAGGAACCACATAGCAATGTCCTATTACCCACTCAGAACTTCCTAGCACTTTCTATTACCCAAACAGCACCCTAGCAACCACAATCCTAGGCCATAGCAACTGCATAGCAAAATCCTAACAACCACCCAGAACACCCTAGCAACCCCAGAGCAATTCCAAAGTTACCTGCCAGCACACTTACATAGCAACACCTTAACAACCAGGCTAAGGAAGGACCTAGGCAACTGCCCAGTGTCCTAGCAACCAGCCGGAACACCCTAGCAGTACATCTTAGCAACTACAAGGAGACACTCATTTATCACTTCAAATACCATAGCAACCACAAAACACTAACCAACTGTACCTAGCAACTGCATATAATGCAACACCTTAGCAACCAAGCAAAAAACTATGGTAACTGCTCAGTGCCCTAGTAACAACACAGAATACCCTAGCAACGACATGGCAGTGTCATATTAAACACCCATAATTTCTTAGCACTCTCCTATTACACAAGCACCCTAGCAACCCCAAGCCAATCCCATAGCAACTGCATAGCAAAATCCTAGCAACCACCCAGAACACTATAGCAATCCTATGGCAATTCCCTAGTTACCAGCCAGAACAGTATAGCACCCACATAGCAACACCTTAACAACCAAGGGACCCTGGCCATGAGCAGTCAGCAGTGTTCTAAACACACAACCAAACAAAACACCCTAGCAGTATCCTAGCAACTACAAAGGAACACTCATTTATCACTTCAAATATCATAGCAACCATAAAACAATACCCTATCAACTGTACATCAGTATCCTAGCAACTGCAACACCTTAGCAACCAAGCAAAAAACAATGGTAACTGCTCAGTGCCCTAGTAACAACACAGAACACCCTAGCAACGACACCACAATGTCCTATCAACCACCCAGAACACCATAGCAACCCTAAAGTAATTCCATAGCAACCACAAAACAATACCCTACCAACAGTACATCAGTTTCCTAGCAACTGCATAGAATGCAACACCTTAGCAACCAAGCAAAAAACAATGGTAACTACTCAGTGCCCTAATAACAACACAGAACACCCTAGCAACGACATAGCAATGTCCTATAAACCTCCCAGAACTTATATGCACTCTCCTATTACACAAACACCCTAGCAACCACAAAACAAATCTATATCAACTGCATTGTAACCCCAGAGCAATTTATGTGAGGAGTAACATATCAACATCAGTCTGTGGCTAGACTGATTTCCTGAACTGCATATCGGTTGGTCAGAATTGACATACAGGACACTCTTGTGTCCAACACATGGAAGTAAGCAAAGAGCAGAGAACAAAACAGCTGACTACGGCAGCGGTTTAGTCCAATAAAGTGACGCACTTTTGCATTTAAATGAGGCCGGTGTGCAGAAAGTTGTGAGGCTCTGTATGTCATTTTAGGGTTTTTCTGCACAGATAAAGTCTGGTAAATGATGTCTTGTGTTGGCGGTGAAGGACACCAAATTAGACGGAAGCCCCCGAGGTGACACCTTCCCACACGAACACACACACACAGTGTCGCTTTGGCGATCCCGCGTCGTGTTTCACTTTTAGTCAGCGAGTCCTGATCTGCTGCTCTCTAGATTCAGCTTAACTGTATCTGACGTACACTGACAGACACTTACTTTGAGCTTTCATCCTGTTTCTAGTCCAAATATCTTAAACATTTTAATAATAATTAAAACAACAATAATAAATTCCATAAATAGATGCACCAGTTGTCCTGCTCAGGCATTAAACAGCAGAGGTAATATTGGGTATACACTGCTTCTCTTACATAGATTGTCTTGTTTCTTGTCCAACTATTTAATTTGAGAAGTATTTTCTAGACAAGCAAAAGCATATCGCATTGTTTTAAGAAATAAAGAGACAAATTAAGTGAGTTTTTTCTTAAAAACCAGCTCAATATTTTGCCCATGGGGTATGTGAAGTAATCTAGTTTTTCTTTTTGACATTTAGCTTGTTTTTTTTCATTTAGTTTTGCTTCATCTGAACAACCTTCATATACAGTTAAACTAATGAGATGGTTGCGTAGGACAGCAGTTGGTTGTTTCTGTGGTGGCATTGTGTGTGTGTGTGTGTGTGTGTGTGTGTGTGTGTGTCTATGTGGTGGGCATGCTCTCTGGGGCAGATGGGTTTGTCTTGCGCTGGACTCTGGCTCTCTGCTGTCTCCCCAGGGAGCAATGGTCCCCCCCTGCCGCCTCCTCGGGGACTGGAAGTTCTCCCACCCGGGTGCTGACCAAGCCCTGAGGGCCCGCGGAGACGCCAGGCGGACCATGGGGCGCCTGCTGCCTCAGTGCCAACACACCAGTGCCAGAGAGGGACACGGGCAGCAGGGGCTGAACCGACACACAAACACACACACACTCACTCACACGAACAGAAAACACTTCTACTACTGACATAATCTTATAAAGTCACGGTTACTAGTGCTCACTGTGATTAGAACAATTCTCCACCTACTGGCCAAAACTCATTTCATCTTAGACTGTAAGAAACTGCAGCACTCTAGCAACCATCCTGAACACACTAGAAACTGGATGGAAACATCATAGAAAATAGAAACCTTGAGCAGCAAACAAGAACACTACAACATTAGCTGCACAAGAACAACCGAGCAACACCCAAAAAACAACCAAGAACACCACATCAACACCCTAAAACAGTCAAACACATCCAAGATCACCACAACAACACCCTAAAACAGTCAAAAACAACCAAGAACACCACAGCAACTCCCTAAAATAGTCAAACACATCCAAGAACACCACATCAACACCCTAAAACAGTCAAACACATCCAAGAACACCACATCAACACCCTAAAACAGTCAAACACAACCAAGAACACCACATCAACACCCTAAAACAGTCAAACACATCCAAGAACACCACATCAACACCCTAAAACAGTCAAACACATCCAAGAACACCACATCAACACCCTAAAACAGTCAAACACAACCAAGAACACCACATCAACACCCTAAAACAGTCAAACACAACCAAGAACACCACAACAACACCCTAAAACAGTCAAACACATTCAAGAACACCACATCAACACCCTAAAACAGTCAAACACAACCAAGAACACCATATCAACACCCTAAAACAGTCAAACACAACCAAGAACACCACATCAACACCCTAAAACAGTCAAACACATCCAAGATCACCACAACAACACCCTAAAACAGTCAAAAACAACCAAGAACACCACAGCAACTCCCTAAAATAGTCAAACACATCCAAGAACACCACATCAACACCCTAAAACAGTCAAACACATCCAAGAACACCACATCAACACCCTAAAACAGTCAAACACAACCAAGAACACCACATCAACACCCTAAAACAGTCAAACACAACCAAGAACACCACAACAACACCCTAAAACAGTCAAACACATTCAAGAACACCACATCAACACCCTAAAACAGTCAAACACAACCAAGAACACCATATCAACACCCTAAAACAGTCAAACACAACCAAGAACACCACATCAACACCCTAAAACAGTCAAACACAACCAAGAACACCACATCAACACCCTTAACCTTCAAACACATCCAAGAACACCACATCAACACCCTAAAACAGTCAAACACATTCAAGAACACCATATCAACACCCTAAAACAGTCAAACACATCCAAGAACACCACATCAACACCCTAAAATAGTCAAACACATTCAAGAACACCATATCAACACCCTAAAACAGTCAAACACAACCAAGAACACCATATCAACACCCTAAAACAGTCAAACACAACCAAGAACACCACAACAACACCCTAAAACAGTCAAACACATTCAAGAACACCATATCAACACCCTAAAACAGTCAAACACATTCAAGAACACCATATCAACACCCTAAAACAGTCAAACACAACCAAGAACACCACAACAACACCCTAAAACAGTCAAACACATTCAAGAACACCACATCAACACCCTAAAACAGTCAAACACATTCAAGAACACCATATCAACACCCTAAAACAGTCAAACACAACCAAGAACACCCCATCAACACCCTAAAACAGTCAAACACAACCAAGAACACCATATCAACACCCTAAAACAGTCAAACACTACCAAGAACACCATATCAACACCCTAAAACAGTCAAACACAACCAAGAACACCACATCAACACCCTAAAACAGTCAAAAAAAAACAAGAAGATCCCAGCAACACCCTAAAACAGTCAAACACAACCAAGAACACCACATCAACACCCTAAAACAGTCAAACACATCCAAGAACAATACATCAACACCCTAAAACAGTCAAACACAATCAAGAACACCACAGCAACACCCTAAAACAGTCAAACACATCCAAGAACACCACAGCAACACCCTAAAACAGTCAAACACAACCAAGAACACCACAGCAACACCCTAAAACAGTCAAACACAACCAAGAACACCACATCAACACCCTAAAACAGTCAAACACATCCAAGAACAATACATCAACACCCTAAAACAGTCAAACACATCCAAGAACACCACATCAACACCCTAAAACAGTCAAACACATCCAAGAACACCACAGCAACACCCTAAACAGTCAAACACATCCAAGAACAATACATCAACACCCTAAAACAGTCAAACACATCCAAGAACACCACATCAACACCCTAAAACAGTCAAACACATCCAAGAACACCACATCAACACCCTAAAACAGCCAAACACAACCAAGAACACCACACCTACACTCTAAAACAGTCAAACACATCCAAGAACACCACATCAACACCCTAAAACAGTCAAACACATCCAAGAACACCACATCAACACCCTAAAACAGTCAAACACAACCAAGAACACCACATCAACACCCTAAAACAGTCAAACACATCCAAGAACACCACATCAACACCCTAAAACAGTCAAACACATCCAAGAACACCACATCAACACCCTAAAACAGTCAAACACAACCAAGAACACCACATCAACACCCTAAAACAGCCAAACACATCCAAGAACACCACATCAACACCCTAAAACAGTCAAACACAACCAAGAACACCACAGCAACACCCTAAAACAGTCAAACACATCCAAGAACACCACAGCAACACCCTAAAACAGTCAAACACATCCAAGAACACCACATCAACACCCTAAAACAGTCAAACACATTCAAGAACACCATATCAACACCCTAAAACAGTCAAACACAACCAAGAACACCACATCAACACCCTAAAACAGTAAAAACACATCCAAGAACACCACAGCAACACCCTAAAACAGTCAAACACATCCAAGAACAATACATCAACACCCTAAAACAGTCAAACACATCCAAGAACACCACATCAACACCCTAAAACAGTCAAACACATCCAAGAACACCACATCAACACCCTAAAACAGCCAAACACAACCAAGAACACCACACCTACACTCTAAAACAGTCAAACACATCCAAGAACACCACATCAACACCCTAAAACAGTCAAACACATCCAAGAACACCACATCAACACCCTAAAACAGTCAAACACATCCAAGAACACCACATCAACACCCTAAAACAGTCAAACACATCCAAGAACACCACATCAACACCCTAAAACAGTCAAACACAACAAAGAACACCACAGCAGCACCCTAAAACAGTCAAACACAACCAAGAACACCACATCAACACCCTAAAACAGCCAAACACAACCAAGAACACCACAGCAACACCCTAAAACAGTCAAACACAACCAAGAACACCACATCAACACCCTAAAACAGCCAAACACAACCAAGAACACCACAGCAACACCCTAAAACAGTCAAACACAACCAAGAACACCACAGCAACACCCTAAAACAGTCAAACACAACCAAGAACACCACATCAACACCCTAAAACAGTCAAACACATCCAAGAACACCACATCAACACCCTAAAACAGTCAAACACATCCAAGAACACCACATCAACACCCTAAAACAGTCAAACACAACCAAGAACACCACATCAACACCCTAAAACAGCCAAACACATCCAAGAACACCACATCAACACCCTAAAACAGTCAAACACAACCAAGAACACCACAGCAACACCCTAAAACAGTCAAACACATCCAAGAACACCACAGCAACACCCTAAAACAGTCAAACACATCCAAGAACACCACATCAACACCCTAAAACAGTCAAACACATCCAAGAACACCACATCAACACCCTAAAACAGTCAAACACATCCAAGAACACCACATCAACACCCTAAAACAGTCAAACACAACCAAGAACACCACATCAACACCCTAAAACAGTCAAACACATCCAAGAACACCCCAGCAACACCCTAAAACAGTCAAACACAACCAAGAACACCACATCAACACCCTAAAACAGTCAAACACAACCAAGAACACCACAGCAACACCCTAAACAGTCAAACACATCCAAGAACACCACAGCAACACCCTAAAACAGTCAAACACATCCAAGAACACCACATCAACACCCTAAAACAGTCAAACACAACCAAGAACACCACAGCAACACCCTAAAACAGTCAAACACATCCAAGAACACCACAGCAACACCCTAAAACAGTCAAACACAACCAAGAACACCACATCAACATCCTAAAACAGTCAAACACAACCAAGAACACCACAGCAACACCCTAAAACAGTCAAACACATCCAAGAACACCACAGCAACACCCTAAAACAGTCAAACACAACCAAGAACACCACAGCAACACCCTAAAACAGTCAAACACAACCAAGAACACCACAGCAACACCCTAAAACAGTCAAACACATCCAAGAATACCACAGCAACACCCTAAAACAGTCAAACACATCCAAGAACACCACATCAACACCCTAAAACAGTCAAACACATCCAAGAACACCACAGCAACACCCTAAAACAGTCAAACACAACCAAGAACACCACAGCAACACCCTAAAACAGTCAAACACATCCAAGAACACCACATCAACACCCTAAAACAGTCAAACACAACCAAGAACACCACATCAACACCCTAAAACAGTCAAACACATCAAAGAACACCACATCAACACCCTAAACAGTCAAACACATCCAAGAACACCACATCAACACCCTAAACAGTCAAACACATCCAAGAACACCACATCAACACCCTAAAACAGTCAAACACAACCAAGAACACCACATCAACACCCTAAAACAGTCAAACACATCCAAGAACACCACAGCAACACCCTAAACAGTCAAACACATCCAAGAACAATACATCAACACCCTAAAACAGTCAAACACATCCAAGAACACCACATCAACACCCTAAAACAGTCAAACACAACCAAGAACACTACATCAACACCCTAAAACAGTCAAACACAACCAAGAACACCACATCAACACCCTGAAACAGTCAAACACAACCAAGAACACCACAGCAACACCCTAAAACAGTCAAACACATCCAAGAACACCACAGCAACACCCTAAAACAGTCAAACACAACCAAGAACACCACATCAACATCCTAAAACAGTCAAACACAACCAAGAACACCACAGCAACACCCTAAAACAGTCAAACACAACCAAGAACACTACATCAACACCCTAAAACAGTCAAACACATCCAAGAACACCACATCAACACCCTAAAACAGTCAAACACAACCAAGAACACCACAGCAACACCCTAAAACAGTCAAACACATCCAAGAACACCACAGCAACACCCTAAAACAGTCAAACACAACCAAGAACACCACATCAACATCCTAAAACAGTCAAACACAACCAAGAACACCACAGCAACACCCTAAAACAGTCAAACACATCCAAGAACACCACAGCAACACCCTAAAACAGTCAAACACAACCAAGAACACCACAGCAACACCCTAAAACAGTCAAACACAACCAAGAACACCACAGCAACACCCTAAAACAGTCAAACACATCCAAGAATACCACAGCAACACCCTAAAACAGTCAAACACATCCAAGAACACCACATCAACACCCTAAAACAGTCAAACACATCCAAGAACACCACAGCAACACCCTAAAACAGTCAAACACAACCAAGAACACCACAGCAACACCCTAAAACAGTCAAACACATCCAAGAACACCACATCAACACCCTAAAACAGTCAAACACAACCAAGAACACCACATCAACACCCTAAAACAGTCAAACACATCAAAGAACTCCACATCAACACCCTAAACAGTCAAACACATCCAAGAACACCACATCAACACCCTAAACAGTCAAACACATCCAAGAACACCACATCAACACCCTAAAACAGTCAAACACATCCAAGAACACCACAGCAACACCCTAAACAGTCAAACACATCCAAGAACAATACATCAACACCCTAAAACAGTCAAACACATCCAAGAACACCACATCAACACCCTAAAACAGTCAAACACAACCAAGAACACTACATCAACACCCTAAAACAGTCAAACACAACCAAGAACACCACATCAACACCCTGAAACAGTCAAACACAACCAAGAACACCACAGCAACACCCTAAAACAGTCAAACACAACCAAGAACACCACATCAACACCCTAAAACAGTCAAACACAACCAAGAACACCACATCAACACCCTAAAACAGTCAAACACAACCAAGAACACCACATCAACACCCTTAACCTTCAAACACATCCAAGAACACCACATCAACACCCTAAAACAGTCAAACACATCCAAGAACACCACATCAACACCCTAAAACAGTCAAACACATCCAAGAACACCATAGCAACACCCTAAAACAGTCAAACACATCCAAGAACACCACAGCAACACCCTAAAACAGTCAAACACATCCAAGAACACCACATCAACACCCTTAACCTTCAAACACATCCAAGAACACCACAGCAACACCCTAAAACAGTCAAACACAACCAAGAACACCACATCAACACCCTAAACAGTCAAACACAACCAAGAACACCACATCAACACCCTAAAACAGTCAAACACAACCAAGAACACCACAGCAACACCCTTAACCTTCAAACACATCCAAGAACACCACAGCAACACCCTAAACCGTCAAACACAACCAAGAACACCCCAGCAACAACCCAGAAACAGCTGAAAGCATCCAATAACACCCCAGTAATGCCCTACAGTCACCTTAGAAACATACAAGAACAACCCAGCCATACCTTAGAAACAGTCGCCTTAGAAACAGTCGGAAACATACAAGAACACCCCAGCAACCCCCTAGAAACCGTTGGGAACATCCAAGAGGACCCCAGCAATGCCCTACAAACAGTCGCCTTAGAAACAACTAAAAACACCCAAAAACTATCCTAGCAACACTTATAAATAATTAGAAACATCCAAGAACACTCTAGCAACACCCCAGAAACAGCTGGAAACATCTGAGAACACCCCAGAAATGCCCTAGAAACAGCTGCCATAGAAACAATCAAAAACGTCCAAGAACAGTCCTAGCAACGCTATAGAAACCACTGGAACCATCCAAGAACACCCCAGCAATGCCTTAAAAACAATCGCCTTAGAAACAATCTAAAACATCAAAGAACACCCTAGCAACGCCCTAGAAACAGCCGGAAACATCCAAGAACACCCCAGCAACGCCCTAGAAACACTTGGAAACAGCCAAGAACACCCCAGTAAGGCTTGAGAAGCAGTCTGAAAAATAAATGAACACTCCAGTAATGCCCTAGACTACAGTCGCCTTAGAAACAGTCAGAGACATCTTGGAACTCCCCAGCAATGGCCTAAACAGTTGGAAACATCAAAGAACACCACAGCAATGCCTTAGAAACAACCATGAACACAACCAAAGCCTTGTATATGCGCTATAGCAACAGCCTGACAGTGTAGTGTGATGAGTGTGCAGTACATCTGTAACTGTGCTGTATAATCTTCATTGTGTGTGTGTGTGTGTGTGTGTGTGTGTGTGTGTGTGTGTGTGTGTGTCTACTCTTTCTCCTTTCTGTGATGAGAGTTATTTTCAGCGTTCTGGTGAGAACTGTGAGTTTCTGAGCTCAAGTGTTACTTTTCTGCAGGACAAGCCGCAGACCCAAGAACACTTGTGCTGAACTTCACACACACAAAAACACTTATAGCAGACCCACAAACACACACAGTCTTACACACAGTGGAGACAAACACATTCATATACACAAAGCAGATACAAAGATACTCACACACACACACACTCATAAACAGACACACCCATAAACAGCTCATGCACACACAGCAGACACAAACACATTCATAAACACACAGACACACACACACACACACACACACGCGCACACACACACACACACACACACACACACACACACACACAGTAGAGACAAACACATTCATAAACACACAGCAGAAACACACACATACACACTCATGCACACACACACTCTCATAAACACACACACTTACCTAAACACAAACAGACATACTCATAAACACACACACACACATGTACACAAGTACACAAACACGCATATACACACAGCACACATACACAAACACACACACACATACTCATAAACGCACATAACCTCAAAAACACACATACTCACACAGCAGACAGACACAAACACATAAACACTCACAACTACGTAAACACACATACACACTCGTAAACACACACAAACAAACACACACACACACACACACACACACACACATACTCATAACCACAGACATGCACAGACACTCTCATAAACATACACACATACACACAACCTCATAAACACACACACACACACACACACACAAAATCAAAAAAGAAAACCATGTTATTACTATACTTGTGGGGACATTCGGTCCTCAAAATGTGATGAATACCAGGATTGCACAAACACACACAATCAAAAAAATAAACTGAATTTACTATACTTTTGGAAACATTTGGTCCTCATAATGTGATGAATACCAGGATATCACACACGCAATCATAAAAGCAAAAAAACTGTTATTAATATACTTGTGGGGACATTTGGTCCCCATAATG
>NC_141039.2:1197500-1222500 GCF_052040795.2 Danio rerio
AAAATGATAATAATAGTAATGATAATAATAATAATAATAATAATGATAATGATAATAATAATAATATTGATGATGATGATAATAATAATAATAATAATAATGATAATATAATAATGATAATAATAATAATAATGATAATGATAATAATAATGATAATAATAATAATAATGATGATGATGATGATGATGATGATAATAATTATAATGCTAATAATAATAATAATGATGATGATGATGATGATGATGATAATAATTATAATGCTAATAATAATAATAATAATAATAATAATAATAATAATGTTATTACAGTAAGAACTAAAAATAAATATTGTTTACACATTTCTTCCAGATTAATATAATCTCTGATGAAACTCAATGAGTGAATTGGTTGATAACAGTCGTGATGTTTGACGCTGGTGTGTGTCGCTGCGAGTGTTTGAGCTGATCTTGACCTTTCCAACATGGCAGACGCGTCTGACGCGGTAATTAGCAGCAGTAGCTGAAGTGACACACACCTGAAACAAAAAGACGAATCAGATAGACGGGAATGAGATTAAATATTACATATGCATTACTTTTATACTCTATTGCTGTATGACAGTGATTCTCAGAGGCCTAGTAACATAATTATAACCATTTAAATTAGTATTATGACAATATAAGTCAAGCTATCCCTGCTTTAATGGATCCCTCAGTTCTGGGGTCAGTTTCTGATCATGTACGCCTGAATTAAAGGCATGAAGTGCCCTCTAGTGGTGACACATAATAAAAGTCCCTGAAAATCAAGCGCTGATCCAGAGTCAGTTTCCTCAGTTCGGGTCTTATTTATAGCGGTGTTTAAAGCTGATCGGGGATCAGTCTCTGTGTGTGTGTATGTGTATATACTCTAGATTAGCGGCCGACAGTAAGTGTTAATTGGAATAATTGTTGAGCGGAAACTCTCAGCTGTGTTTCTCAGAGGTTTGTACATGGAGAGAAACCAGATGAACCCCAGTCACACACACACACACACACATACACGTCTATGCTACCAAGAGGGGACCGTCGCTCTATACAGGCCAAGAGGGGACCAGGGTTTCTGCTCATTTTAATAAAATAAAAATCACATACAAAATTTTCTTTTAAGGTCTTTTTTCATAATATAACTGAAAATAAGTATTTTAATTTTTTTTTAAAACACATGCCAAGTGGGGACCTGAAGCTCTGGGCGACATCTACCTATCCAGCAGGGGACCTTCATAGACTGCAGAGACACTGAGTGTGAAACACACAGACTGCTGGAACACAGACTCTAAACTCACAATCTGACTTTATTTACATGCTTAACTCTAACATTTTAAACATTTATATATTATTACATATTGTAATAGTGACATTAAAACCTAAATAATTGAGTTTAATCTGCATAAATTGTTTGTTATATATGTGCATATATATCAGTATATATATATATATATATATATATATATATATATATATATATATATATATATATATATATATACTGCTCAATTTAAATGAGTACACACATTTAATCAACATCTTAGTGAATATTGACAATATGCACTCCTGTATTTTTACTAAAACACACACCAAGTGGGGACCTGAAGCTCTGAGTGTGTGTACCTATCCTTTAGAGACTGCTGGAACACAGACATTAATTCACAATCTGACATTATTTAATGCTAAACTCTAAAACCTTTTTAAAACTTTTAACATTTATATATTATTAAATATTCTAATAGTAACTTTATATGTTAAATAATTTAGTTTTACCTGCAAATACAGAAGTCAACATTTGAAGTGGATCATAAAAGTATATTTATTCAATAGCTTTAGGACAACTTTGAAGAAAAGTTTTGATCCACTTGTTGGTTGATCAACCAGATGTTGACTGTATTTTAGACTTGAAATTAAAATAATTATATATGTATATACAGTTGTAGTCAGAATTTTTAGCCACCCTGTATATTGTTTTCACCACATTTCTAAACATAATAGTTTTAGTAACTAATTTCTAATAACTGATTTCTTTTATCTTTGCCATGATGACAGCACATAATATTTGACTAGATATTTTTCAAGACACTAGTATTCAGCTTAAAGTGACTTTTAAAGGCTTAACTAGGGTAATTAGGTTAATTAGGCAAGTCATTGTATTACAGTGGTTTGTTCTTTAAATTCACAATATGCAAATTTTATAAAAACTCATGCCAAGTGGGGACCTGAAGCTCTGAGCGGCGTTTACCTATCCAACAGGGGACCTTAGCTGGAACACTGAATTTTTAATCATAATCTAACTTTATTTAATGTTAAACTTAAGGACAAACTTTGGCCACACTAATATATTTTTTGTTTAAAACACATATTTGTTTCGGCCTTCTTTCCACACTGAGATGGCATTTTTAGAAAATGAAAAATGGATATTTATCATTTATTTATAAAAAATATGACAACAGCATTTTCGTGTTGCAGTGTGGACTGTGGAAACTGCTTTCATAATAAAGCTGCCAATGAACATCATCAAAAACATCTGCTTTAGATTAATGTCAGTTTGGTCATGCTCCAGTCTGTCTGGAAATACATGAAGAAACAGAACAAACTGACAAAAACTCAATCCAGAACTTTGGCCAAATCTCTAAGATATTTCAGAACACCTAAATATATACACTGCCCAATTTAAATGAGCACACACACATTTGATCTATTTCTCAGTGAATGTTACTGTATTTTTACTAAAACACACACCAAGTGGGGACCTGAAGCTCTGAGCGGCGTTTACCTATTCAACAGGGGACCTTTTGAAACTTTTTTGAAACTTTTTCTCTAAGATATTTCAGAACACCTAAATATATACACTGCCCAATTTAAATGAGCACACACACATTTGATCTATTTCTCAGTGAATGTTACTGCATTTTTACTAAAACACACACCAAGTGGGGACCTGAAGCTCTGAGCGGCGTTTACCTATCCAACAGGGGACCTTAGCTGGAACACTGAATTTTAATCATAATCTAACTTTATTTAATGTTAAACTTTAGGACAAACTTTGGCCACACTAATATATTTTTTGTTTAAAGATGAAGATTTAAACCTTTACTTATTATTAAATATTCTGATAGAAACATTTAATGCTAAATAAGTTCTACCTGCAAATATTTTAGGCTTGACATTGAAAGTAATACATGTAATAGATATAAAGCATACAAATAAAACATACAAAAAATATATTTTTTATAATTTGCCCAATTTCGGAATGTTTATAAAAAAATCTCTCAAGTATTTTTACAGTGTACGTTTTAAGGCAATTACTGTGTTTTTTTTATTTTTATAATTAATATATATTCAGTCTTTTTACAGTTTTTACAGTTACTTTTTATGTTTTAAGGCAATAACTGTTTTCTTTTTCAATAATTATCAACACTGTTCTTACAGAGATATTGAAAAAGGGAACTATTAGTAAATATAAAGTCATCCAAACATGTGCCGCTCAATACTAAAGGCTGATTTATACTTTCTCCTGGCGCAGCATCGTGAACCTCTGCTGACAGCGTGCGCAACATACAGACGAGCCTTTTATGACGCGTCCGCTGTTGACATATTCTTTACAATGTCAGGTGGTTGTCAAAAGAAAACCCCTGGAAAATCAGACAGATAAATAGAGAAGTCATTAATAATCATATATATTTATCATAAATGTCGTTCAAGATTTTTTTTTAATTATTGTTATTTTAAACAATTTTTATAATCATTTAAGATTTTTTTATTTTCAAACTTTGTTGCATCACTTGCTTTTGTGTTTATATCTCTGACAGTTCTACCTAAAGTTTATTAACATATTAATGACAACAGAACATGGGTTGCTATATAAACATATATGTTTATCATGGCAAGAATACAAGCAAAAAATATATGAAAAATACACAAATTCAAACAAAAAGTTACCTTAGGGCTATTACTTATTATTTTACTTGTATTTAAACTGTTTATATTTATTTGGTCATAAATGCATAACACATTACTCTGTATAATATAAACATTTTCACAATTCGTAAATTAACTGTTTAAGTTAAATGTGCAATTTTCACAATATTGACTCAAACTCATCGTACAAATATGTAGTTTAACCCTGAAAATGTAGATAACACATAAACATCAAAACACTTCAAAACTTGTTTTTAGTCAGCGTCTAAACAAAAGTAAATTACATCTGAAGGTTTTTCACGTGGCCAATAACAGTAGCTGTCAAATCTATCTACATACGAATCATTGCACAAAAATAAAAATCGTTCAAGTCATACTTCAATTAAATAAGCAAATATATATTTAAAGGTTTGTATTTTATTTGACAAAGTATATAGTACTCTGCAGTGTTTGTGTGTGTATGTGTGTTATATTTACTAAGAGTGTTACATAATACATACTATTTTACAAACATTTCTGCCTGATGATTCAAAATAGGAGTCAAAGCTTTTTTTTACCTTGCTAAATTATAAAGCAAACACAAGCATGCTGACTCTATTTTTTAGATTTAGCCCATTTCACAATACACACATTACTGTCTGGCTGGTTTGTGTCCTCTACTGATATGCTAAAAAGGCAATAATGGTCCAACATTTCTGACCATTATCGCCAGTAAAGCCCAGATAAACAGGCCATTAGTACACTGTAAACTGATTGGTTAAAATTTTTCTTTCTAGTCAAAAGAATAATTTAGTTTAGTGTCATTTTAGTGTTTAATATTTCTTTGCATTTATTTGAAGGAGTTATTTACAATTTATCACGATTGACTGTATGTAGTATTTTATTTAAAGAAAAATACATGATTTTAAAGTCATAAAGTCATCTGAACATGTGTTGCTCCATACTATCTAAGCTAGGCTGGTTAAGAACGATGTTTCATTTATTTGTCATTTCTCAGCATCACAAACACAACATAAAGATTTTGGAGCTCAAAACTCAATATTTGTTTTACTGCTGAATACTGTTTTTTTTTTTCAAGGGTTTCAAAGGTTTTGTTGTGAAGTGAGGAACTAAATTACCCAGTTGTGTGTAGTGTCAGAATATTTGCATTTTTTAACATTTATTCAAAGAATAGGAATGAAATCTGATTTATTTACAATTTATCCATCACTGTAAAATGCTGGGTTCCACACAACAGAGTTGTGTTGGGAAAACATGAAGGAATTAAGTCAACTTATTAGTCCACATCTCTAGGATGTTTCAAAACACCTAAATATATACACTGCCCAATTTAAATGAGCACACACACATTTGATCTATTTCTCAGTGAATGTTACTGCATTTTTACTAAAACACACACCAAGTGGGGACCTGAAGCTCTGAGCGGCGTTTACCTATCCAACAGGGGACCTTAGCTGGAACACTGAATTTTTAATCATAATCTAACTTTATTTAATGTTAAACTTTAGGACAAACTTTGGCCACACTAATATATTTTTTGTTTAAAACACATATTTGTTTCGGCCTTCTTTCCACACTGAGATGGCATTTTTAGGAAATGAAAAATGGATATTTATCATTTATTTATGAAAAATATGACAACGGCATTTTCGTGTTGCAGTGTGGACTGTGGAAACTGCTTTCATAATAAAGCTGCCAATGAACATCATCAAAAACATCTGCTTTAGATTAATGTCAGTTTGGTCATGCAATACATGAAGAAACAGAACAAACTGACAAAAACTCAATCCAGAACTTTGGCCAAATCTCTAAGATATTTCAGAACACCTAAATATATACACTGCCCAATTTAAATGAGCACACACACATTTGATCTATTTCTCAGTGAATGTTACTGTATTTTTACTAAAACACACACCAAGTGGGGACCTGAAGCTCTGAGCGGCGTTTACCTATTCAACAGGGGACCTTTTGAAACTTTTTTGAAACTTTTTCTCTAAGATATTTCAGAACACCTAAATATATACACTGCCCAATTTAAATGAGCACACACACATTTGATCTATTTCTCAGTGAATGTTACTGCATTTTTACTAAAACACACACCAAGTGGGGACCTGAAGCTCTGAGCGGCGTTTACCTATCCAACAGGGGACCTTAGCTGGAACACTGAATTTTAATCATAATCTAACTTTATTTAATGTTAAACTTTAGGACAAACTTTGGCCACACTAATATATTTTTTGTTTAAAGATGAAGATTTAAACCTTTACTTATTATTAAATATTCTGATAGAAACATTTAATGCTAAATAAGTTCTACCTGCAAATATTTTAGGCTTGACATTGAAAGTAATACATGTAATAGATATAAAGCATACAAATAAAACATACAAAAAATATATTTTTTATAATTTGCCCAATTTCGGAATGTTTATAAAAAAATCTCTCAAGTATTTTTACAGTGTACGTTTTAAGGCAATTACTGTGTTTTTTTTATTTTTATAATTAATATATATTCAGTCTTTTTACAGTTTTTACAGTTACTTTTTATGTTTTAAGGCAATAACTGTTTTCTTTTTCAATAATTATCAACACTGTTCTTACAGAGATATTGAAAAAGGGAACTATTAGTAAATATAAAGTCATCCAAACATGTGCCGCTCAATACTAAAGGCTGATTTATACTTTCTCCTGGCGCAGCATCGTGAACCTCTGCTGACAGCGTGCGCAACATACAGACGAGCCTTTTATGACGCGTCCGCTGTTGACATATTCTTTACAATGTCAGGTGGTTGTCAAAAGAAAACCCCTGGAAAATCAGACAGATAAATAGAGAAGTCATTAATAATCATATATATTTATCATAAATGTCGTTCAAGATTTTTTTTTAATTATTGTTATTTTAAACAATTTTTATAATCATTTAAGATTTTTTTATTTTCAAACTTTGTTGCATCACTTGCTTTTGTGTTTATATCTCTGACAGTTCTACCTAAAGTTTATTAACATATTAATGACAACAGAACATGGGTTGCTATATAAACATATATGTTTATCATGGCAAGAATACAAGCAAAAAATATATGAAAAATACACAAATTCAAACAAAAAGTTACCTTAGGGCTATTACTTATTATTTTACTTGTATTTAAACTGTTTATATTTATTTGGTCATAAATGCATAACACATTACTCTGTATAATATAAACATTTTCACAATTCGTAAATTAACTGTTTAAGTTAAATGTGCAATTTTCACAATATTGACTCAAACTCATCGTACAAATATGTAGTTTAACCCTGAAAATGTAGATAACACATAAACATCAAAACACTTCAAAACTTGTTTTTAGTCAGCGTCTAAACAAAAGTAAATTACATCTGAAGGTTTTTCACGTGGCCAATAACAGTAGCTGTCAAATCTATGTACATACGAATCATTGCACAAAAATAAAAATCGTTCAAGTCATACTTCAATTAAATAAGCAAATATATATTTAAAGGTTTGTATTTTATTTGACAAAGTATATAGTACTCTGCAGTGTTTGTGTGTGTATGTGTGTTATATTTACTAAGAGTGTTACATAATACATACTATTTTACAAACATTTCTGCCTGATGATTCAAAATAGGAGTCAAAGCTTTTTTTTACCTTGCTAAATTATAAAGCAAACACAAGCATGCTGACTCTATTTTTTAGATTTAGCCCATTTCACAATACACACATTACTGTCTGGCTGGTTTGTGTCCTCTACTGATATGCTAAAAAGGCAATAATGGTCCAACATTTCTGACCATTATCGCCAGTAAAGCCCAGATAAACAGGCCATTAGTACACTGTAAACTGATTGGTTAAAATTTTTCTTTCTAGTCAAAAGAATAATTTAGTTTAGTGTCATTTTAGTGTTTAATATTTCTTTGCATTTATTTGAAGGAGTTATTTACAATTTATCACGATTGACTGTATGTAGTATTTTATTTAAAGAAAAATACATGATTTTGTTTCTAATTACTGGTAAGCTGGTATGTTTTTTATTCTTTTAAGTATTTTTACAGTGTATGTTTTAAGGCAATTGCTGTTTTTTAAATAATTATCAACACTGTTGTTTCAGAGATATTCAACAAGTGAAATATTAGTAAATATAAAGTCATCTGAACATGTGTTGCTCCATACTATCTAAGCTAGGCTGGTTAAGAACGATGTTTCATTTATTTGTCATTTCTCAGCATCACAAACACAACATAAAGATTTTGGAGCTCAAAACTCAATATTTGTTTTACTGCTGAATACTGTTTTTATTCAAGGGTTTCAAAGGTTTTGTTGTGAAGTGAGGAACTAAATTACCCAGTTGTGTGTAGTGTCAGAATATTTGCATTTTTTAACATTTATTCAAAGAATAGGAATGAAATCTGATTTATTTACAATTTATCCATCACTGTAAAATGCTGGGTTCCACACAACAGAGTTGTGTTGGGAAAACATGAAGGAATTAAGTCAACTTATTAGTCCACATCTCTAGGATGTTTCAAAACACCTAAATATATACACTGCCCAATTTAAATGAGCACACACACATTTGATCTATTTCTCAGTGAATGTTACTGCATTTTTACTAAAACACACACCAAGTGGGGGACCTAAACCTCTGAGCGGCGTTTACCTATCCAACAGGGGACCTTAGCTGGAACACTGAATTTTTAATCATAATCTAACTTTATTTAATGTTAAACTTTAGGACAAACTTTGGCCACACTAATATATTTTTTGTTTAAAACACATATTTGTTTTGGCCTTCTTTCCACACTGAGATGGCATTTTTAGGAAATGAAAAATGGATATTTATCATTTATTTATGAAAAATATGACAAATGCATTTTTTTAATTATTTACTGCCAGTTTAACATTTTATAAGATTAGTCAAATTAAAACTAACCAGTTACCAATGTTTTGAACCCCCATTCGTTCCTACTGAAATTTGCATGACTATACCAACATTAATGGGGCTATTTGAGTCTTATCCAATCATGATCCAGATACAGTAGCTGGGTCGGTTTGTGTGAATATATATTCTGGGTACTTAACAGAACCTCCATTAACTTTTTTGCTAAGTAACAAATAACAACTTTGGAGGACAAAACTGCTTGTAGATTACTACATTGGAGATTTTTCAACCTACTAAATAGACCATACAAAGAAAAGTCTACTGAGGCCATATTTCATCCAACTTTGTCATTTAAGACAGAAAAGGTAAGTTGCACATTCTCAATTTATATTATAATAATATCTAAATGCTAACATGATAAAATGTTTGTTAAAAATGCAATGTAGTGCTTTGGTGAATTTTTACTATATACTAATTTTTATTATAATTTTTTTTGTAAGTCAGTAATGTAAGTAAAGCTTTATTTATATAGCACCTTTTAATAAAAGTAAATCGGAAAACAGGTAAAAGAAAATATATCAATATGGTCAAATGCACTGTACCCTAAATATGTTTTAACATATTTCATAGGAATATGAGACCTAGAAGAGTCTGTGCGGAAAAGGAAGCTTTGGAATTTATTGCTTCTGGAACAGATAAAGACATCTTTCAGAAAAAAGTTATAAGTCAAGAGAAAGGTAAGTTATCATTCAAGATTCTGCCTCCAGCACTGTAAGACTGTAAATCCCATCTAACAACGAATTTGATTAACATATATAAAAAGACATTAGTGTGTGGATGTGGAATGTGTGAAATCTTTAAAACATTAAAGTATGATTGGGATTGATTTTCTTTCAAATTATTTCTATACAATTAGTGTTTTTCCTGTTTAGACTGCACCAGCCAGAATGCTCCTGTATTATGATGTCACATACATTGTAAATCTAGACATACACAATGTAGACTATTTTTACTGAATATGGCTACACAGATAAGCATTTACTTAATCACACTTGTAAATACAGTATGAACCTTTTATATAAACTATTTTACTTTTTCACAACAATATGACTTACACAAAACCATATCATTGCGACCTTACAGAAAACCAGTCATAAGTGTCAATTGTATACATTTTTCTGAAAAATAAGAATAAATTAGCTTTGCATTGATTTATGGTCTGTTGAAACAGGACATTATTTGTCAGAAAAACAATTACTTCAGAAATCTGAGGGAGCAAAAAATCTAAATATTGAGAAAAAGTTTACTCTATTTTAAAAGTGGTTTAAAACTTTGCTCTAAAACTTGGTTTACCTCTTAGCAATGCATATTACTAGTCATGAATTCAGTTTTGATGTATTTATGGTAAGAAATTGTCAATGGAAAATAACTTAATGTTTTATTGATTTTTGGGAATAAAGTCAAATCTATTATTTTAACTCATGCGATGCAATTTTGGTTTTTGCCAAAAATATACCCATGCAACATAAGGTTGGTTTGTGGTCCAGGGTCACATATAAGCTATACAGTTATGGGCTTCATAAGCAGTACCACCTGTAAGGATGTTGTTTGCATTTGTTCAGACAAAAAAACATTTCCCTAAAAACTTCCTAAAATGTTGCAAATGCAAAAACACATTTATTTGTGAATTGGAGGACTCTAATAACAACATCTAAAAGGTGAACACATTTTGTTTGCTGTTTATATATATATATATATATATTTGTGTCGCACAGGGTTATAATCACTTATACTCTATTTATTAGGTTATGGAGTAATTGCCTGCAAAGACATTGAGCCAGGAGAATTCCTGCTTGAGTATGCTGGAAGACACATAACTGGATCTGAAGGAGAGGCTCTGTTTAAAGAGTACTCAGCTGAAGATGCCGCGTTTCTGTACTTCTACTCCTACCAGGGACATTTATATTGGTAAGATGATTGTTCTATGATAAGATGAATTGTTCATATATATATATATATATATATATATATATATATATATATATATATATATATATATATATATAGTTTGTATGTTTGCTTTAAACTTACAATCATTTTGTCATAAATTATATTCACACAGTGTTGATGGCAGTAAAGACACAGAACGACTTGGACGATTCATTAACGATGATCACATTAAGCCGAACAGCAAAATTAAAATAGTAAGTCCATCTTTGTATTATTTACTTGTATTAATTTATACCTACAGTTTCATATCATCAAGCCAAACAGCTATAATGTATTTTATATATATATATATATATTCATACACAATACATGACTACTTATATGATGATTATTTGTGCGTGTGTGTGTTTGTTTGTTTGTGAACAACAGATATGTGATGGTGAGAAAAGACCACATTTATGTGCGTTTGCAACTACAAAAATCCCTGCAGGAGAAGAAATTGTCTTTGACTATGGAGATCCTGACTGCCCATGGAGACATGTATGTAAATTTGCAGTTATATAATGTGAGCAATTTATTTCATAAAGCTATTTATTTCATAAAGTTTCATAAAGACCTCATCCACAGAGGTCATGGTAAATGTATATAGTTTCTATTTATTTTATGTTTCTAAGTTATAGTTTCTATGTAATTTATTTAGTTTCTTTATTTGACTTTCTAAGTGAAAACATGACAGCAGGACTAAATCAAGAGTTACGTATTTCTTACACTTGTTTTACAGGAAATAGCCAATATGGATAATTCCTTGCCTCAACAACACAATGAGATGGACATCCCAGAGAATGTTTGCGATGATGTGACGGAATCATCATTATCCAACAATGAAGAGGAATGCTCTAAATGTGAAATGGTAATTAAGTGTTTATTTACATAACCATTGATTTGGAATAACGCAGAGACTGTTGCAAAGTAATTACATGCAAATGTTTATGAATTTCAGAACAACATGGATCAACAGCTTTCCCTTTTCGTGGAAATGTCGGAAGAAGAAGAAGAGGGAGAAAAAGAGGAGGGTGAAGAAGAAGAAGAGGAAGAAAAAGAGGATAATGATGAAGAAGAAGTAAGCGAAACAAAAGAAGTACAAGGGAAAATAGAAGCACAAAAAGCCATCCGTGGTAAACCACTTAAGAAGACAATGACAGAAATGGATGAAAGTGCTAATGATTGTCAAAATCAACATATGATTAAGGTGAAAACGTCCTCAAACAAACCATGCCAACGGATCTACGACAAAAAGAATGTCTGCCTTTACTGTGAAAAGCCATATGCAAAAATAACAAGACATCTCAAACAAAAACATCATGGAGAAGTTGAAGTTGCAAAGGCATTGTCACATAAGCAAGGCTCAAGCATGCGAAATCTTTTATTAACTAAAGTACGGAACCTGGGAAATTTCCACCATAATAGTGCAGTCCTATCCACAGGAAAAGGGGAGATCATACCAAAAAGGCAAGCTTTGAATGTGTCAGTAGCAACTGACTACCTGCCTTGCAAGTTTTGCTTTGGTATGTATGTCAAAACTGACCTCTGGAGGCATCATAAACGTTGCAAGTTACAAAAAAAAGAGAATATTCTGGTGAGGCGGAAGGTTCAGGCAAGCTGTTCCCTGCTGTTGCCCATGGACTCAACAATTTCAGCTGGACTTCAAAAGATTATTGGAGACATGACATATGATGCTGTAACCCAGGTGGTAAAATCAGACACATTAATTTTGTCATTAGGTGAAAGAATGTTCCTAAAGAATGGTGAAGTTGGACGATACCGCGCTGACATCAGAAATAAGATGAGGGAACTTGCCAGACTACTTCTTGTGGCAAGATCCATTGACAAGGACATTGTTACTTTGAAGGACTTGATCAACCCAGCAAAGTTTAACACAGTACTTGAAGCTGTGAAAAAGATGACCGGATTTGACGGATCAACAAATAGATTTTCAGTTCCATCAACAGCACTTAAACTACGACATTCTCTTATTAAAGTGGCACAAATTTTGCAAGGGGAGGCTTTACGCCACGAAGATGAAGCTTTAAAGGGACGAGCAGAGCACTTTAATAAGCTAATTGAACTGGAATGGACAATCCATGTGTCATCAAATGCACTAAAAACACTATACCAGAAAAAATGGAATAGTGCACAAATACTACCTCTAGCAGAAGACATCAGGAAGCTTCAAAAGCATTTAAAGTATCTTGAGGAGGTCAACAAACAAGAACTCAATGACCATCCATCCAAAAGCTCATGGAGTAATCTCTCCCAAGTCACTCTTTCACAGTTAATTTTGTTTAATCGGCGTCGTGAAGGCGAAGTTTCTAGAATGGAGGTCAAAACCTATCTGCAGAGAAACGACCTCAACATACAGGATGATATTTTGGAGAGTCTATCACCGTTTGAAAAGAAATTATGTGAGAATCTCACCAGAATAGAAATAAGAGGAAAGAGGGGTCGGAAAGTTCCAATATTATTACCAGCAAATGTAAAGGAATCAGTAGAACTTCTAATCAAAACAAGAGAAGATGCTGGGATTTCTCAAGCTAACCCTTACATATTTGCCCGTCCCAATTATGGATCACTAGAGAACATGCGTGGATGTGACAGCTTAAAGCGTTATGCTAAAAGCTGTGGGGCTAAACATCCAGAGAACATCACTTCTACTAAATTGAGAAAACATGTGGCTACAGTTTCTCAGTTACTCAACTTAAAAACACATGAACTTGACCAGCTTGCCACATTTATGGGACATGACATCGATGTCCATAGGGAGTTTTATAGACTCCCTGAAGAAACGTTGCAAATGGCAAAAGTCAGCAGAATTCTTTTTGCCTTGCAAAGTGGAATAAGCAAATATAAAGGACAATCTTTGGAGGACATAACACCTAACATAAACTGTAAGTAAATGATTTCTGTGTATTGTGCTTTATAAACAAGGGAAATACTCCACACTTGGTAAAACTTAGTCAATTTAACATAATATAAATAATATTTAATCATTTCAGCTGAAGAGGGCTCCAGCTCAGACTCAGAGGATGGTAATTCTAAAAAACAGACAAGCCGAGGCGGTAAGTTTTAAGTTGTCATTTTTTAATATAATAATTACTAATATTGAGTTAGGAATTATATACTTAAATGCAATATGGCTTTAATTTAGTGTGCAATTTTAAGTAAGGGTTGCTTCTCCATGTTTCAGAAAATGCTGACAAAGAGAAAGATCTTTCTGAAATTAGGGATCTCGACTCTGGAAAGGCTGCAGACTCTCGTGAGGTGATTGGACATATGAGTAATCCACTATTGTCCTTCAGTCAAAAACGTATGTGATTCTGTACACTAAAATACAGAAGTTCTAAGCATTTCTTTTTACAATTGAACACTGTCTTTTGTGTTTTCAACTTGTATAACTCTGTAATACTGACATTGCATTTTACTTATTCATTTCTTCGTATATTTAATAACCAACTAAATTTCTTTCTCCTCTCCTTCTTTATTAGGAAACCCCAAAAAGCCCTGGTCAGAAACAGAGAGGAAAGTCATAGAACACTATTTCAAGAGCAACTTTAAAGAAATGAAGACTCCTGGAAAAGTGGACTGTGAAAAATGCTTAAACAAAAATACAATTTTAAAGGATAATGGAAGAGATTGGAAAGCAGTTAAATACTTTGTGCACAACAGAATAATTTCGATTAAGAGGAATTTGACTCAAGGGTATCATGCTCTATATCCCTGAGAGCTTGTGATGTGGACTATCAGTGTTGAGTCATAACTGTAATAGTCTATGTAAATGGAGCATCAGTGTGTCAAATAATTGATATTAGCTTATTTTAGATGCATGTCTAAACTTTTCAAGCAACAAAGTCTATTCTGCTTGGGCCTCTCAGTTATTGAATGCCTTGTTATGACTTTGGTTTTAGCCACTTTAAAATTTTACAAATTTCTTTATTTTACCTTTAATACCACCTTTTTTCCTTTACCAAACTATATATGTTTATTGTGATTTTAAATTTACAGAAAGTGAAAGCAACTTATTTGAAAAGTATTATTTAATGTTATTGATTTTATTGTTGTCAACCTGTAGCCTGGAGCCACTTTTCACTGAGGGTGGAATTGCACTACTGCAAGGGGGGTGGGGATGGGTGGGGTTGGGGGGCTGGTCTGGGGTGCTCTATTAGTGAGCTTATGCTATTTTGCAGGTAAACTCAGCTTGACAGTTTATCACTTTGAAAAGCATTTCCATTGTCAGGAGTTCAGCGAAAGCACATAACATGCCCTCAGTTCAAGACTGTGTGTGGATTTTAAATAAACTTTTCCTTGATTTCATTCAAAAATCTGTAGCTATGTTTCTTGTGTCTGTGTCTGTGTGAGCAACTTGCAATCCAACAAGTCAAAATGTGCAATAAGTGCTTTTAACAACTAAACGTTTTTAGGCAGCTGTAACTAATAATGAAATAAAACATTTTTAAAATAATAATGCAAAATAATATTAAAACAAAATGAATAAGAAAGTTTTAAACAGCAGAAAGTCATAAACAGCAACAGGTCTGTGCATGTAGCAGTGATCTCTTAAACATCAGTGTTGGCAATAAAGTAAATTAAATTAATTAAAAAAAAAATTCAATTAAATGCTGTAAAAAACTGTTCGCTTGAGTCTGGAAAAAAATTGTGCGCTCTGCCAGCCGAAAGCATGTCGCGTGCACCCAAAGTGAACCCTGGCAAACACCGCGATAATGTCACAGATATTTGTTGACTTGGAAATGTGCAGCTGGCTCACATTACTTATATGACCTAAGGATGTTCAATTTTATGTTGTTTTATTTCCCTGATTGACAACTTACACTTGTTAACCAGTCCTTACCTGTTAGTGACATGTACCTTTGGAATTAAATCTAACCAATATAATGCACAATATTGACATCATGGGTCAATGATTCATTCAGTCATGACCACTAGTAGCATTTAACTTCATATTAATTAAATATAATATAATAAATACAATTAAATGAAGTACAACAATGAAACATGTTACCTACACTGAGATGTGATATGTTTTTTAGGTTTAGGTCCACAGTTTGTGCACAATGCTCTTATGTTGTAAAATCAAAGCCACATATTGCAACAGCAACAAAACACTGTGGAACGTCTGATCAACACTAGAAAAATCTCTTGAAATCAGTACTGACCCTGATAAAGCAGACATATTCACTCACAGATTCACTTTTCCACTAACAGCCACAGTTCAGCTTCTGGAATTGGTTCGCATGAACATTTTTAAACCATCAAAGTGGATTTTTAATATAATTATCTTTTTAGTATCATCTGTGTTGTCTTGTATGTCAAATATTGAAAGGTTAGCAGTGTCTTCATGAGTGTGAAATTTGGTTTATGATATTGTGACTTTGCTGAGGTATGTGTGTGTTACTGACGCGTCTGAGAGTGTGTCTTCTCTGTATAGAGATGTAAATGAGCAGCGGGGGTCAAGACAGTGGAGGAGGGGGTCAGCAGCAACACAACCTCTGCTAGCCTCTCTTCACTTTAATCTGCTATAAATCTCTTGAATTTAACCGTCTTTGTTGAACAAAATGGCAGTGATGCTCAAAAAATTACAGCATTAATCAAAAGCTGATGAAGATATATCATAAACTATTTTCTTTTGGTTTCTTTATTTTCATGTTCTCTGTTCTATAGTTGATGATAATCTGAGATCTCAGGCCCTGTCCACAGCAATAATTGTTTTGGGGTTTTTTGCATTCATACAAGCATTGTTTCAAGGGTTGCGAGCAGATGGAAATGGGGAAACTGGTTAAAATGGTGTGATGTGTATGCTACACCTTATAGAGTAAAACAAGCAGACAGAGTAGCAAGATACACTAAATCACAGAATAGTTGTGCTTCAGCACAAAAATGGCAACAAAGATTACTAAAGTCAGACGATTTTACTATCATGTGACTTTTGATGATCTGTGAATCCTCATGTTCTTTATGCTGCTGTTTATCATTTATTTACAACTATACCCCTGCAAAACCTGTCACAGACACATATCCATTTTAATTTAATTGAATTCAAATTACATTTTCAGCTAAAGACTGCTTAACAAACAGAAATAAAATAATAATGTTTATTTTGTTTTATTTTCCTGATTGAAAACTTACACTTGTTAACCAGTCCTTACCTGTTAGTGACATGATTAGAAATGTACATTTGGAATTAAACTTATTTAAAATGGATAAATAAGGATTAATGTCATTTCGAGCTATGGTTTACACAACACTGGTGCTGTCCTGAAATGAACTTTTTGAACAATGGCTTACAGAGTAAAAACCTGTAACTCTGGAAGAAATGGACTTTATGAAGTGTCTTGACTGAAGTGAGTTTGTCATGGGCCATGAATGAAAAGTTAGTGACTGAAATGGCAGAGGTGGCCTGATGGTGGAGAATTTGTATCCGCCATCAGCTGTTTGCACTCATAGTGTAAGAAATGAACTGCAGTTGAACTTGTCGCAAAATTATTAACAAAATACCAAAAATAACATATGGTACAAAGATGAACACTAACTTGTTGTTGTGTAAAATGCAGGAGGAAACTAGCATCTAATGCTGATGTAATGATGATAATCCAGCAATGTGCTATAACATGTCAAATGGGATCATGAAAGGAGCATTCAAAAATCAACTCATGTAAACTCCTGAATCATATCAATGCCTTATTCTGATTAAGAAACATAATTAGATTACTGATGTCTATGTAAACAAAATCATTGACAGATTACAGAGCTGTGTTTGTGCTGCAGGCACTGCTAAGTTTATTTACACTACTATAACAACATGGTAAACCGGTGTTAACTCTGTGCTTGGTTGTGTCTTTGCTATCATCTTCTGTTTCTGCCTGTACTCTGCATGTTAATGACTCTTCTGTGAGTTTACTGTATCCAGCATATAGGTGTGGTATACACCTTTATAGGTATTACACCATTTTAACTCGTTCTCCCATTTCTTGAAATAATACTAGTATGAATGCAAAACTTTATAAATCTGCAAAAAATCAAAAAATAAATATAACAATCGTTGCTGTGTAGACAGGGCTTGAGATATCCTGAACTATAGAACAGAGCACATACAATCAAAGAAACAAAAATAAAAGTGTTTATGATATATCTTCATCACTTTTTTCTTTAAATGTTAAAAAGTGTTTTTGTTTCCTATTTTTGAATTGTCATGATTGTCATTTTGAGAAACACAGACAGTTGGAGGTTAGAGACAGAGTTAGAGGTTTGTGTTGCTGCTGACCACACCACTGTAACCCCCACTGCTCATCTACATCTCTATACAGAGCAGACACACTCTCAGACGCTTCAGTATACAACACACACTACAGAGAACAGTTCCATATGCAAAAAGTACAGAAAGACTTTGTCAGTGGTAGTAATTAATAGTGATCTGATTATTTAAAGTAACGTTTAAATATTTGATATAAAAGACAACACAGATAAAACTAAAAAGGTAATTGTATAAAAAAATCCACTTTGATGGTTTAAAAATGTTCAGGCATGAACATTTTTTCAATTTCCATCTGCTCGCAGCTCAGATTATCATCAACTATAGAACAGAGAACATGAAAATAAAGAAACCAAAAGAAAATAGTTTATGATATATCTTCATCAGCTTTTGATTAATGCTGTAATTTTTTGAGCATCACTGCCATTTTGTTCAACAAAGACGGTTAAATTCAAGAGATTTATAGCAGATTAAAGTGAAGAGAGGCTAGCAGAGGTTGTGTTGCTGCTGACCCCCTCCTCCACTGTCTTGACCCCCGCTGCTCATTTACATCTCTATACAGAGAAGACACACTCTCAGACGCGTCAGTAACACACACATACCTCAGCAAAGTCACAATATCATAAACCAAATTTCACACTCATGAAGACACTGCTAACCTTTCAATATTTGACATACAAGACAACACAGATGATACTAAAAAGATAATTATATTAAAAATCCACTTTGATGGTTTAAAAATGTTCATGCGAACCAATTCCAGAAGCTGAACTGTGGCTGTTAGTGGAAAAGTGAATCTGTGAGTGAATATGTCTGCTTTATCAGGGTCAGTACTGATTTCAAGAGATTTTTCTAGTGTTGATCAGACGTTCCACAGTGTTTTGTTGCTGTTGCAATATGTGGCTTTGATTTTACAACATAAGAGCATTGTGCACAAACTGTGGACCTAAACCTAAAAAACATATCACATCTCAGTGTAGGTAACATGTTTCATTGTTGTACTTCATTTAATTCTATTTATTATATTACATTTAATTAATATGAAGTTAAATGCTACTAGTGGTCATGACTGAATGAATCATTGACCCATGATGTCAATATTGTGCATTATATTGGTTAGATTTAATTCCAAAGGTACATGTCACTAACAGGTAAGGACTGGTTAACAAGTGTAAGTTGTCAATCAGGGAAATAAAACAACATAAAATTGAACATCCTTAGGTCATATAAGTAATGTGAGCCAGCTGCAGACTGGATGATGACCAAACTGACATTAATCTAAAGCAGATGTTTTTGCTGATGTTCATTGGCAGCTTTATTATGAAAGCAGCTTCAGGTCCCCACTCGGTGTGTGTTTTAGTAAAAATGCAGTAACATTCACTGAGAAATAGATCAAATGTGTGTGTGCTCATTTAAATTGGGCAGTGTATATATTTAGGTGTTTTGAAACATCCTAGAGATGTGGCCAAAGTTCTTCTGATTGAGCTTGTGTCAGTTTGTTCTGTTTCTTCATGTATTTCCAGACAGACTGGATGATGATCAGATCAGATCTCTGTGTGGAGCACTGGCTGTTGTCAGACTGCTTGTGCAGACAGTAATCTCACTGTATAATTACAATTAATGACAAAAATAATGTTTGGAAATGTAAATTGCTATTTCAAGCTGACGTGCTACAAATAAACAGGGGGGGGGGACTAATAAGTTGACTTAATTCCTTCATGTTTTCCCAACACAACTCTATTGTGTGGAACCCAGCATTTTAGGCCGTACTCACACTAGGTACAATTGCCTCGAACCGGGCCAAAGCACGCTTGTTCCCCCTCCCGTCTCCCCCGACGGCCCGCGCTCACACCATATCGGGCCTCGGCACGCTTACGTCATCGCTGCTGCGCTGTTCAGAAGCGCTCTCTATGGCAAGCCTTTTTAGCATTTAAATCTTTGTTCTGACTCCATAAATATATTTAGAGATATCTCTAATTATATTTTGACTACTCATAATTATAATTCCACTAGTCAGAATAACAATTAGAGATATCTGCAATTACAATTGTACTAGTACGAAATCAGATTGGAGATATCTGCAAATATATTATGACTAGTCATATTCCTCCATTGACTTCCATTGAAAAATATTTGCAGATATCTCTAACTGAGTTTTGACTCGTCAAAAATCCAATTCAAGATATCTCTGAGTTTTTACTAGTCATAATACATTTGGAGATATCTTTAATTCATCATATTTAGAGATATTTACAAATATATTTGAATATATTTCTAATTAATTTACTAATAGTCGAATTACAGTTGTAGATAACTTGAATTGGATTTTTGACGAGTTTTTCAGATCCGCCACTTTTGGCGTTCATAAACAATCATAAAGCTCTCGTGCTGCAGGAATGAGGAGGTCTGCTGAAGGCGCGCAGCTGTCACGCTGTATGGAGTTTGCGTCTTTAATTAACTACGGCAGGTTGCGTTCACTGAACAGTAAGAATGATTAATAAATCCATATCAAACAGTCCCTTAAAAGTCACGTCTCGCTTTCGGTTTCGGGCTTTGGCGCGTTTTGCACTCACACACAAGCGTACCGCGCCAAAACCCAAGTGTACCGCGCTCAGGCACACCTCTTCCAACCGGGCCAGGGCCGGCTAAGTGAACGGTGCTTGAGCGCGATTCAGCGCACTCACACTTCTCAAACGATCCGGGAAACGGGCCTGGGCACGGTACGGATGGCATAGTGTGAGTAGGCCCTTACAGTGATGGATAAATTGTAAATAAATCAGATTTCATTCCTATTCCTTGAATAAATGTTAAAAAATGCAATTATTCTGACACTACACACAACTGGGTAATTTAGGCCCCGTTTACACTAGTGCGTTTTAGTTTGAAAACGCATAAGTTTTGCTACGGTTACGCCATCCGTCCACACTACGCCGGAGTTCTCGAGCGCCGAAAACTGAGCTTTTTGAAAACGCTGGAGAGGCCGTTTTCATTCTAAAACGCTGCTGCTCCGTCTCAGTGTGGATGGGGAAAGACGGAGACATCTGAAAACGGAGGCGGGGCTGCAAACGTTCGCCTCTCTGATTGGGGCTTTTCCTGAATATTAAGTAGCCCACACACAGTTCAGTCTCGCATCCTCTTCTTGTAAGTTAAGACTTCGCAAGTTTTGATCAAGGCTGCAGTCTCCCCCTTCTCAGTTTGATATGGAAAACATACCGAGGACACGGGCAAATCTTCACAGGGAACAGTGTACTTTATAACTTCATTCACATCACCTTTGCTACGTTGTTTCACTTTCTCAACAATAAAATGTAAACATGATTTAAGGAACTGCCTATTTTCTTTTTAATATTAGCAACTTAACAGACAGCAGAAATGTTGAGGCGTCGTGCTGCATATATGAGCGTAATCTTCACTGTGTGGATATTTATAACTAAACGGAGCCGATTACAACTGCCTCCTTTCAATTTCAGTGAAAATACGAAACACACCCTCTCTTCTGCTGAATATCAGTTTTAATAATCGATAATTATAAAAGTATAACATACAATAAGTTTATACATTGTAGGAAATAAAGGCAAGCGATCAGTCAATGTACCTGGATTAATCATTAACTTATCTTTGCGCTTAACCAAAACATGTTCCCCGTGAACAAGTAACTTAATAGATTCCAATGACCAACGTCAGGGAATTGGCCTATGTCGTTAGATAAAGACAACAACATGAATGAAATATCACGTTTAGCAAATATAGTGAGATTAGATCCAGCGGGAGATGCTTGATGAGCAGTCCGACAAGCAGAGCTCTCATCTGGGTTAAAAAGCTGGAGCGCTTGCCCGAGAGTGTGTGTGTGGTCACGTGATGTGCGTTTTCAGCGTTTTGGTGTGGACGGAGAGCTGTTCAGAAACGCTGGGTAAAACGCAAGTGTGGACGCGGATCGTTTTCATTCTACAACGCCGTTTTAAAACTAAAACGCACTAGTGTAAATGGGGCCTTAGTTCCTCACTTCACAACAAAACCTTTGAAACCCTTGAAAAAAAACAGTATTCAGCAGTAAAACAAATATTGAGTTTTGAGCTTCAAAATCTTTATGTTGTGTTTGTGATGTTGAGAAATGACGAATAAATGAAACATCGTTCTTAACCAGCCTAGCTTAGATAGTATGGAGCAACACATGTTCAGATGACTTTATATTTACTAATATTTCACTTGTTGAATATCTCTGAAACAACAGTGTTGATAATTATTTAAAAAACAGCAATTGCCTTAAAACATACACTGTAAAAATACTTAAAAGAATAAAAAACATACCAGCTTACCAGTAATTAGAAACAAAATCATGTATTTTTCTTTAAAAAAAGAAAAGAAAAAGAAAATACTACATACATCAGTCAATCGTGATAAATTGTAAATAACTCAGACTTTATTCTTATACTTCGAATAAATATAAAAATTTAATTATTTTGACATTAACCACTAAAATGAAACTGAACACAGTTGGGTAATTTAGTTTCTCACTTCACAACAAAACCTCTGAAACCCGATCAAAAAAAAAACTATTATTTATTTACCATTTAATGTTTCTTTCAGAATATTTAATAATAAGTAAAGGTTTAAATCTTCAAATGTTATCATGTAAATAAAGTTAATTAAAGTTAAAAGTTTCAAAAGGTCCCCTGTTGGATAGGTAAACGCCGCTCAGAGCTTCAGGTCCCCACTTGGTGTGTGTTTTAGTAAAAATGCAGTAACATTCACTGAGAAATAGATCAAATGTGTGTGTGCTCATTTAAGTTGGGCAGTGTATATATTTAGGTGTTCTGAAACATCTTAGAGATGTGGCCAAAGTTCTGGATTGAGTTTTTGTCAGTTTGTTCTGTTTCTTCATGTATTGCATGACCAAACTGACATTAATCTAAAGCAGATGTTTTTGATGATGTTCATTGGCAGCTTTATTATGAAAGCAGTTTCCACAGTCCACACTGCAACACGAAAATGCCGTTGTCATATTTTTCATAAATAAATGATAAATATCCATTTTTCATTTTCTAAAAATGCCATCTCAGTGTGGAAAGAAGGCCGAAACAAATAACGTGTTTTTAAACAAAAAATATATTAGTGTGGCCAAAGATTGTCCTAAAGTTTAACATTAAATAAAGTTAGATTATGATTAAAAATTCAGTGTTCCAGCTAAGGTCCCCTGTTGGATAGGTAAACGCCGCTCAGAGCTTCAGGTCCCCACTTGGTGTGTGTTTTAGTAAAAATGCAGTAACATTCACTGAGAAATAGATCAAATGTGTGTGTGCTCATTTAAATTGGGCAGTGTATATATTTAGGTGTTTTGAAACATCCTAGAGATGTGGCCAAAGTTCTTCTGATTGAGCTTGTGTCAGTTTGTTCTGTTTCTTCATGTATTTCCAGACAGACTGGATGATGATCAGATCAGATCTCTGTGTGGAGCACTGGCTGTTGTCAGACTGCTTGTGCAGACAGTAATCTCACTGTATAATTACAATTAATGACAAAAATAATGTTTGGAAATGTAAATTGCTATTTCAAGCTGACGTGCTACAAATAAACAGGGGGGGGGGACTAATAAGTTGACTTAATTCCTTCATGTTTTCCCAACACAACTCTATTGTGTGGAACCCAGCATTTTACAGTGATGGATAAATTGTAAATAAATCAGATTTCATTCCTATTCCTTGAATAAATGTTAAAAAAAGCAATTATTCTGACACTACACACAACTGGGTAATTTAGTTCCTCACTTCACAACAAAACCTTTGAAACCCTTGAAAAAAAAAACAGTATTCAGCAGTAAAACAAATATTGAGTTTTGAGCTTCAAAATCTTTATGTTGTGTTTGTGATGCTGAGAAATGACGAATAAATGAAACATCGTTCTTAACCAGCCTAGCTTAGATAGTATGGAGCAACACATGTTCAGATGACTTTATATTTACTAATATTTCACTTGTTGAATATCTCTGAAACAACAGTGTTGATAATTATTTAAAAAACAGCAATTGCCTTAAAACATACACTGTAAAAATACTTAAAAGAATAAAAAACATACCAGCTTACCAGTAATTAGAAACAAAATCATGTATTTTTCTTTAAAAAAAGAAAAGAAAAAGAAAATACTACATACATCAGTCAATCGTGATAAATTGTAAATAACTCAGACTTTATTCTTATACTTCGAATAAATATAAAAAATTTAATTATTTTGACATTAACCACTAAAATGAAACTGAACACAGTTGGGTAATTTAGTTTCTCACTTCACAACAAAACCTCTGAAACCTGATCAAAAAAAAACTATTATTTATTTAGCATTTAATGTTTCTTTCAGAATATTTAATAATAAGTAAAGGTTTAAATCTTCAAATGTTATCATGTAAATAAAGTTAATTAAAGTTAAAAGTTTCAAAAGGTCCCCTGTTGGATAGGTAAACGCCGCTCAGAGCTTCAGGTCCCCACTTGGTGTGTGTTTTAGTAAAAATGCAGTAACATTCACTGAGAAATAGATCAAATGTGTGTGTGCTCATTTAAATTGGGCAGTGTATATATTTAGGTGTTCTGAAATATCTTAGAGATTTGGCCAAAGTTCTGGATTGAGTTTTTGTCAGTTTGTTCTGTTTCTTCATGTATTGCATGACCAAACTGACATTAATCTAAAGCAGATGTTTTTGATGATGTTCATTGGCAGCTTTATTATGAAAGCAGTTTCCACAGTCCACACTGCAACACGAAAATGCCGTTGTCATATTTTTCATAAATAAATGGTAAATATCCATTTTTCATTTCCTAAAAATGCCATCTCAGTGTGGAAAGAAGGCCGAAACAAATATGTGTTTTTAAACAAAAAATATATTAGTGTGGCCAAAGTTTGTCCTAAAGTTTAACATTAAATAAAGTT
>NC_141039.2:1227500-1262500 GCF_052040795.2 Danio rerio
TATCTATAGATACAGATATATAAACACACTGACATATTGACACACCCACACACACACACACACACACACACACACACACACACACGCCAGTCTCTATAGATACAGATATATAAACACACACACACAATATCTATATCTATATCTATATATATATATGTATATATAAACACAAACTGACATACTGACACACACACAATATCTATAGATACAGTTATATAAAACACAAAATGACATACTGAAACACACACACATACAAAATATCTATATCTATATATCTATATCTATCTATATATATATATATATATATATATATATATATATATATATATATATATATATATATATATATATATATATATAAACACAATGATATACTGACACACACGCCAGGCTCTATAGATACAGATATATAAACACACACACACAATATCTATATATATATGTATATATAAACACAAACTGACATACTGACACACACACACAATATCTATAGATACAGTTATATAAAACACACAATGACATACTGAAACACACACACATACAAAATATCTATATATACAGATATATAAACACAATGATATACTGACACACACGCCAGGCTCTATAGATACAGATATATAAACACACACACGCCAGGCTCTATAGATACAGATATATAAACACACACACGCCAGGCTCTATAGATACAGATATATAAACACACACACGCCAGGCTCTATAGATACAGATATATAAACACACACACGCCAGGCTCTATAGATACAGATATATAAACACACACACGCCAGGCTCTATAGATACAGATATATAAACACACACACACGCCAGGCTCTATAGATACAGATATATAAACACACACACGCCAGGCTCTATAGATACAGATATATAAACACACACACGCCAGGCTCTATAGATACACATATATAAACACACACACGCCAGGCTCTATAGATACAGATATATAAACACACACACGCCAGGCTCTATAGATACACATATATAAACACACACACGCCAGGCTCTATAGATACAGATATATAAACACACACACGCCAGGCTCTATAGATACAGACATATAAACACACAGACACACACACAATAGATACAAATGTAAATACATATTAAGAAACACACTTTGTGTGTGTGTGTGTGTGTGTGTGTGTGTGTTCAGTGATCTGTCCTTCAGACTTTATTCACAGCTGATGATTGCATAATTACAACAACAAAAGACCAAACAAAGAAGCACCATTTGTTCCCAATAAACACACAACATTAGACGCGTACAAGAGACGCAGACAGGCCAGAAACCTGACGTGTGTGTGTGTGTGTGTGTGTTCAGCTGATCCGTCTCTGCTAGATCTCCAATCAGCGTCAGCTCGCATTCCATGACTAATTTTGGAGGTTTTTTAGTAATTATAGAGGCGTCTCTGTCGTTCTTGCAGAGCGCCTGTGTGTGTGTGTGTGTGTGTGTTTTCTGTTGTGGCATTGTGTGAAGTCTTACTCACTCTGTTTAATTGGCTCTCACAAAAGAAGAAAAGTCTGCATTTGATCAAATTATCCTCGTTCGCACTGAAGCTTGTTAGAAATCCCTTAAAGAAACTCGCCTCCAACTGCACAAGCTGTTGAGCTGAGGTGTGACAGAGAGAGAGAGAGAGAGAGAGAGAGAGAGAGAGAGAGAGAGAGATACTGTACACTTCTGTTCATACTCAACCCAGGACATGCAGTGGCTGGAGAGGACGCTGCACTTCAGTGTGTGTGTGTGTGTGTGAGAGAGAGAGAGATATGCTTCTATTCAAACTCAAGCCAGGACACTCAGTGGATAGAGAGCACGCTGTGCCTGTGTGTGTGTGTGTGTTGATATATTCATTTAAGTTTAGTGTTGTGCGTCTGCAGTCTCTCTCTGTGTGTGTGTGTGTGTGTGTGTTTCTCCGTATGTATTTATTATACATTTCTATCTATAGTGTGTGTGTGTGTGTGTGTGTGTGTGTGTGTGTGTCTGTTTGCTTTCTGCTTTTTACCTGTTTCCCTCATTCATTCGTTTTCCTTCAGCTTAGTCCCTTATTTATCAGGGGTCACCACAGTGGAATGAACCACCAACTATTCCAGCATATGTTATATGCAAATGCCTTTCCAGTGCAACCCAGTACTGGGAAACACCCATACACACCCAAACACTAGGCCAATTTAGTTAATCAATTCCCAACACGGGGAGAACATGCAAACACCAGCTGGGACTCAAACCAGTGACCTGCTTGCTGTGAGGCCACAGTGCTAACCACTGAGCCACCATGTCACCCCTCCCTCTGAAATCAGATTAGTATGGTTTTGTATTCAGCATTTGTTCAAACTATTATTTATTTTAATACTAAGAGGTCTGCAAGAGAGAGAAAGCTGTTAAACACTAAACTCTGCTCTGCTCAACACTGTTCTGATAAACTATGAAAACTAAACTAAATAGAAATGTGTCCACAAAATAAACACTAAACCGTTAATTAAATACACTTACACTAAAATGAAATGTACAGCAACCAATTCAATTGTATTGAAATAAATATAATTTTTTAAATTCAAAATCTGTTGCAGAAATCAGACACATCATCAGGGCCGGATATTAAAATATTAATTAAGGATGCTGTACTTTCAAAGGTGATGTTGAAGCCGGTCTGGATGTGATGTGTGGTCTGCAGTCGCCCTCTGCTGGTGCTTCATCACAGCTCGAACACCCCAAAAAAAGACTTATTTAAGAGAATGTTTTGAAAAAGGACTGAAACATAAAATATTGTTAAGCCGTTTAAAATTCACAGTTAACACACATTTGAAAATGGAAAGGTGATGGAAATTATGGTGAAAGTATTTAGACAAGAGGGATGAACAGACAGACGGACAGACAGACAGACATATAGACAGATAGATAGACAGACAGATAGATAAACAGACAGATAGATAGATAGACAGATAGATAGATAGATAGATAGATAGATAGATAGATAGATAGATAGATAGATAGATAGATAGATAGATAGATAGATAGATAGATAGATAGACAGATAGATAGACAGATAGATAAACAGACAGATAGATAGATAGATAGATAGATAGATAGATAGATAGATAGATAGATAGATAGATAGATAGATAGATAGATAGATAGATAGATAGATAGATAGATAGATAGATAGATAGATAGATAGATAGATAGATAGATAGATAGATAGATGATAGGTACAGTAATAATAAATAGCACAAAAATGACAAATGTGGTGATAGATTGAGTCCTGTTGAATTATTCCTAATTCAGGGTTTCGAGATGCTCAGAGTCAAGAGTATCCAAAAACATTGTCAGAATAGTCCATGTGACTTCAGTGGATCAACTATAATCATAAGAAGGTCCAAGAACACTTTTTGCGCCAAAATAAATAATTAAGTTTTATTACTTTAATGGGGCATTTTAAGTACTAAAATGTAATGTAACTATTAAAATGTAAATATATATATATAAATCTGGAGGAAATAAGTACAGCTGTGTAAAGATGGATTTGGTCATGAACAGAAACTCCAGCATGTGAAAGTGAAGTTTCTGTGAACAGCAGCTGGCTATTTTCTCCATACAGATGAGGTGCTGTTAGATCCTGTGCTGCCGCAGCTTTGCTTAACTCAGGAACTCTTTTCTTTTCTTTTCTCAGTCTTGTGTTCTTCTTTTCATCTGTCTCTCTGCAACTGTTAGCTTTCACTGCAGCACTCCTGTATCTTAATGAGATGCTTTATTTTAGTTCTCCTGAAAACTAAAACATGATCTTCCTTCAAGACTTAATAAAAGGGAAAACGTTGATTTTGTTAGTATGTGTAATATATATATATATATACATATACATACATATAGTTGAAGACAAAATGATTTGCCCTCCAGGCAAAATTTAATTTTTTCCAAATATTCGTTGTGTTGTGTTACCATAGTAACTATAGAATCACCCCAAGACGGATTACTATAGTTGTTGTGTAACTTGTGTTACCATAGTAACTATAGAATCACCTCAACAGATCGATTACTATAGTTGTTGTGTTACCATAGTAACTATAGAATCACCCCAAGACGGATTGCTATAGTTGTTGTGTTACCATAGTAACTATAGAATCACCCCAAGACGGATTACTATAGTTGTTGTGTTACCATAGTAACTATTGAATCACCACAACAGATGGATTACTTTAGATTTTGTGTTACTATAGTAACTATTGAATCACCACAACAGACTGATTAATATAGTTGTTGTGTTACCATAGTAACTATAGAATCACCACAACAGACTGATTAATATAGTTGTTGTGTTACCATAGTAACTATTGAATCACCACAACAGACTGATTAATATAGTTGTTGTGTTACCATAGTAACTATAGAATCACCACAACAGACTGATTAATATAGTTGTTGTGTTACCATAGTAACTATAGAATCACCACAACAGATCGATTACTATACTATAGATGTTGTGTTACCATAGTAACTATAGAATCACCACAACAGATCGATTACTATAGATGTTGTGTTACCATAGTAACTATAGAATCACCACAACAGATTGATTCATGTACCGTACTATAGTATAGTTTAAAAACACTGTGGAATTTACCGTAAATGACTATAGTAGTTTTTTCATGTGGGTAGTGATGGATGCTCCTCCTCGTTTTTAAACATTGTGTATTTGAGTCTGAACTGTGCGTTCTGCTGGCTGTGTTTATTGCTGCACTGTAAACACTGGCATCACTGAAATAAAAAGTGTTAACAAGCTCACACCTGTTCAACTGAAACCTGCACTTCATAGAGGACTGACTTTACAGTTCTACACACACCGACTGCTGCTTCAGCTGAAAATAACCCTGCTAGAATAATGCAGTATCAGCCTGACGAGAAAGAGAGAAAGTGTGTGTGTGTGTGTGTGTGTTACAGACCACCAAAGGTCAGAGGTCATTGCTGTCCAGACTAATGAGTAAACTGCAGACGGCCTACAGGGAAACACTGATATCTGTTACAGTAAGTGTCAGGGGTCAGAGGTCATGAGTGGGTCAACTGTGTTTGTTCAGGTCAGTGTGTGTGTTAAATGTGCCCAGAGTGTGTTGTTCCTCCTAGAGCCACTAGAGGGAGAAGAGCTGCATTACTGCACACTTTATAAAGAATTAGGCAAACAGTTTGTGCACACACACACACACACACACACAGACACACAAACACACACTATTATTATTATTACATTATTATTATGTATGATTATGATTATTGATTTATATATTATTACTGTGATTGTTTTTTATTTATGTACATAATTATTTATTTATTGTATTTATCATTATTATTGCTATGATTATTTATTAATTATTATTATTACTATTATTTATTTATTATTATGTATTATTGTTATTTTTTATTTAGTATTACTATGATTATTTATTTTACTTATTTTTTCTTTTATTTATTATTATTATTTATTATCTTTATTGTTATGGATTATTATTATTTATGTATTAAGTATTACTTTGATCATTTATTTTATTTATGTACATATTCATTTATTATTATTGATGTATTATTAATATTATTATTATGTATTATTATCACAAATATTATTTTGCATTAATATTTATTTTGTATTACAATTATGATTTTATATATGTACTTATTTATTATTATTATTATTACTATGATTATTTATTATTATTATTGATTATTATTTATATTATTATATTGTATTACTATGATCATTTATTTATGTACATATTTATTTTATTTATTTATTACTACTATTATTATTAGGATTATTATTGATTTATTATTATTTTTATTTTATTTATTTATTTATTATTATTATTATTTATGGTGTCGCACGATGGTGCAGTGGGTAGCACGACCACCTCTGTGTGTGTGTGTGTGTGTGTGTGTGTGTGTGTGTGTGTGTGTGTGTGTGTGTATATGTGTGCATGCGTGTGTGTGTGTGTGTGTGTGTGTGTGTGTGTGTGTGCCAGCCGTCTGAACATGATCTGACACGCTTTTAAATCACTCTGATTTCAGACATCCCATAACTGTGAGTCTGGTTTCCATGGTGACAGACACCAAAATACAGGAAGTGGAGATGGAGAGATATAAATCACCACAGACAGAAGAAGAAGAGTGTGAGCATTAGAGTGTGTGTTTCATTACTGTACATTTAACACAATCTGATCTGATCAGATTTATTTAATCGTCACTAAAACGCAAACCACACAAACATTAAGATTTTTTTTTTATTTCAATTTATTTAAGATGTATTTTTCTATCAAAGTAAATTTATTACATTTTTTATTTATTTTAAGCTGTTAATATAATTTTTATTTAAACATGTTAATTTAATTTATGATTTAATTTAATAGTTTTATGTCAATTTGATATTTTTTATTAAATTTAATTTCAGTGTGTTAATTTAATTTAAATAAATCTTTGTATTAATTAATTAAATAAATAAATAATAATTAAAATGGTTGTTTTGATATTTACATTTACATTAAAATGCTCAAAAGTGCATTGTGAGTTAAACATCAATTACACACAAAATAATTCATTTATATATTAATTAACACACAATCATTAATTAATTATTCATTCATTCTTTTTTTTCAGTTTAATCCCTTTATTAATCTGGGGTCGCCACAGTGGAATGAACCACCAACTTATCCAGCACATGTTTTACACAGCGGATGCCCTTCTAGCTGCAACCCATCTCTGGGAAACACCCATACATTCTCATTCTCACACACACACACACACACACACACACATACACTACGGACAATTTAGCCAACCCAATTTACCTGTACTGTATGTCTTTGGACGTGTGGGGGAAACCAGAGCACCATCACGTCGCCTTCATTAATTAATTAATTAATTAAATAATGAAAAGATTTAATGGTTGTTTTGATATTTATATTAACATTAAGTGTCCAGGAGTGCAGTGTGAGCTGATCCAGTAAAACAGCTGTATTAAATCAGGCTGTAGACACTGTTATGCAGATGTTTCAGCAGTGAGAGACGTGAAACAGATGCAGAGTTATGTGCATTTGTTTTTCTGGAGATCTGCTTCACTTCCAGTAAAGCTGGTAAAAGTGCAGCCGGCTGTCTAGATGAACTGACCGTCTGCTGGATGGAAAAACACACACGTTTCGCAAGCTTCACACTGATTTCCAGGAAGAGAATCTGATCTGACAGACAGAATAAACGGCATCTGTATGACACACACCATTGTCAAAGGCCAAAACTGCATTTTGGTTTATTTCGGGCTTGTTTTTCAGTGCAAACAGGGCAGGGTTGCCAGATTTTCACAACAAAACTACCCCGATGGCTAATAATAACAAACCCAAGATTGCCTATTCAAAATGCGACACAATTTTAAAAAGACATATTTTGCATTACTGTTTATAGATGGTTTGCTTTTTGAGAATCACTGTATAGTAAATATGTTTTCATAACCTTATGACAGCAAAACTAACTTGGGTCTAATTTATTTATTGTTTGTTATTGATAAAAACATGTTCATAAAGTAATGTGTAACAACTTAATTGATTTTTTATGACATTTCCCAATCAAAGTTTAGTTTAATATACTAAAACCATTCATTCATTCATTCATTCATTTTCTTTTCAGCTTGGTTCCTTTATTAATCCGGGGATGCCACAGCGGAATGAACCACCAACTTATCCAGCATGTTTTTAAGCAGCGGATGCCTTTCCAACATCCACACACACTTACTCTCATACACTACGGACAATTTAGTCACCCAATTCACCTGTACCACATGTCCATGGACTGTGGGGGAAACCGTAGCGCCCTGAGAAAGCACACGTGAACACAGGGAGAACATGCAAACTCCACACAGAAACACAGACTGACCCAGCCGAGACTCGAACCAGCGACCTTCTTCACATGCGCTATAGGTGAATGAGTGAGTATGGGTGTTTCCCAGTGATGGGTTGAGGCTGGAAGGGCATCCGCTGAGTAAAGCATATGCTGGAATAGTTGGCAGTTCATTCTGCTGTGGCAACCCCATATTAATAAAGGCGCTAAGCTGAAAAGAAAATGAATGAATGACACTTTTTAACCCAACGGTTGAGTTTGTCCATATTATTGACACAATTGTTTACAAAAACATTTTTTTTAACTAAATAGGTGTTAAGTTTAATTATAGATAAATAAATAAAAACATTTAATAATGTTGATTTAATGTCTGTGAATTATGGACAAACACAACCATTGAGTTAAATGTGTCATTTTAATTTTATTGACAAAATTAACCCACTGTTGGAGCTATTTTATATTGAAATAAAATATGCTGGGTTATTTAAGATGGGTTATTTCTCCCAATTTTGAGAGAAAAAATTATTTTAAAAAAGCATTTCTAAATTTATAGCTCAATTATAACCCAACATTAGGATTTTTTTAAATTACTTGGGTTGAAATAGCCACGCAATTTTTTGTGTTTTTAATAATTGAGCTAACGGGATATGACAATACATACATATACATAACCAAATATATAACATAAACTGACTGTCAATTGTGTGACAATATAGGAGTAAGCAACCAATTGGATTAATTTTTTTTTTTCGGATTTGAGAAAGAAAAAACAAAAGAAAGAGGGAAAAAAAGCTAAGAAAATGATGGGAAAATGTCATTACTAACTTTTTGCGTCGTTATTAAAATGGCGTCAATGTGTGGATGTCAAACAGACGTCAAGATTTTGGCGTGTTTTGTGCCCTGGGGTGTGTCTGAACTCACTAGACTTATTAGCATGATGTAGTGTGCTCACCAAGGCTGCAGTCTAGTTAGGGAACTACACACTTGAGTGTTGTGGGTTTGAGAAAGTGAATCAGGAACAGCGCGTCTCCTCCTCTTCAACATTTCCTGTCAGTGAGTCCTGGTCCTCCGCTGAGAGGAAGATCAGCCGCTGTCACAGCCGCTTTCAGAGCCTCGGGCGGCGGACAGTGGCGCGGTCGGTATCGGTGATGGAGCGGCTCGGTCCGCCGGGCTTCGGCTCCGGTTCGGTTCTGCTCGTGTTTCTCATGTCTGGTGAGTTTCCGCTTCTGTCTCGTTTCTACAGCGCGCGCTCGGTGTGCGGGAGCGCGCTCAAAACTACGCGTCAAAACTTTGAGTGGAAACATGTTTATTATTAGGCTAGTATTATTATCAGTTTGTTTATTTATCAGTGTGTGAAACTGTCAGACAGCAGTGGTGTGATTCTCATCCCCTCGTGCGCGAGTTCCCACGTGTGTTTCTTAGCTTAACAGTTTAATACAGCGCTACTGTTAACTTTGTACATATAAAATAAACATGTTGATGTTCTGTTTGTGCTACAGTTAATGTTTCCACAGTAAAATTATACTAATTATAATAATGATATTATTATGAGATATTGTTAAAATATAGCATTCCACATATTACAAAAATACAATAGGCTAATTTATGGTCCTTCTGAACTTGAAATAATCGAGTTGCCATGCTAATACAACAACTATAGTAGGCTAATATAAGCAAATTAATCAATATTCTAGTTTTCTACAACTATAGCTGTATTATACAACAATACACCACTGTTTACTGTAGTAAAAACTAAAGTATAGCTAACCCTAACTACAGTATTTATTATAATTCATGTTGGTTATGAGTTTGCTATATTTAAAATTACAGTATGCTGAAGCATTCATTAGCAAAGTGTTGTATATACTATAATATATACAACAACATACATTTCGCTATAGTATTGCCTACCTGATAACTTTAAATATAAAAAACAAACTTATTGATGGTATTTTTTTGCTGGAGTTGTTGTTTCTATAGTAAAACTGTGGAACGTTACTGATATTATTGTGAGATATTGTTTAAATAAAGCCTATTTCTCATACTAAAAAATATACTAGTCATTTATAGTGCTTTTAAACTTGAAATAATCGAGTTGCCATGCTAATACAACAACTATAGTAGGCTAATATAAGCAAATTAATCAATATTCTAGTTTTCTACATCTATAGCAGTATTAAACTACAATACACCACTGTTTACTGTAGTAAAAACTACAATATTTATTCACTGTATCAGTTCACTGAAGTTAATATTACAGTAAGATGTCGCATTCATTAACATAGTGCTGGATATACTCATATATACACGGTATAATACACTTTACTAGAGTATAGTTCAAAAAGACTGTAGAGTTTATTGTAAGTTGCTATTTTTTCATGTGGAAACAGTTTAACTAAGTCATAATAACTTACTGTGGTACTTTGGGGGTTGTTAAAATCATCTAAAATTTAATCAAAAAAGGGTAATGTTTTCTCTGTAATGCTATTATACATTATATATATATATATATATATATATATATATATATATATATATATATATAAGAGAGAGAGATATTTATATATAGAGTCATATATATGCCACAGTTTTATTAATGTTTAGTATTTGTAAACATGTATTTTTAACACTTGTGTGTGTGTGTGTGTGTGTGTGTGTATGTATATGTGTGTGTGTGTGTTTGTGTGTGTTTTTATGGGATGCTGACTGTAGTCTCATCTGATCGTGGTAATCTGGAGATCACATCAGTCTCTGCGGCTGCATGTGTTTGTGTTCATTTTCTGGCATGTCGAGCTGAATGTAGAGACACTGACATCATGCTTCATGCTGTAGAAATGTTTTTGCAAATTAAAACATCTGCTTGTGGTTAAAACCTCTGGCTGTGTGTTGATGTGTGAGTGAACATACAAACTGATGCTCTCTGGTAACGTAATAGTAATAACTAATAACAACAATAATAACATAATCATTATAACATAACTAATCGATCATCTGTGTGTGTGTGTGTGCGTGTGTGTGTGTGTTGCTGTTGATGAGTGAACGTATAAACTGATGTTCTCTGGTGTTTCTGCAGCTCTTCTCCGCACTGCTGATCTCCGCATCTGCAGCTCCTGTAAGCCTCATCCAGTCAACTGTGTGTCAAATCAGTGCTCCTCCAACTGCAGTGTGTCTACAGAGTGTGTGAATGAGCAGGACGTCTGTGCCGCCGTCTGGTATGAGCAACAATCCAGTCACACACACATGTCTGAACTCGCTCATCCGCACATATACAATACAATACCTAAGCTGTGTTCCAAATAACACACTATGCACTTATACACTATGTTTGTTTATGTTTGTTTTATACGCTATGCACTTGTGCACTATGTATGTACACACAGACTATGCACTTATACACTATATAATACACTTTACATCATACAATATACACCATGCACTTCTGCACTACATAGTTATGCACTTATACACTATGCACTACATAGCTATGCACTTATACACTATGCACTTATGCACTACATAGCTATGCACTTATACACTATGCACTTCTGCACTACATAGTTATGCACTTATACACTATGCACTTATGGACTACATAGTTATGCACTTATGCACTACATAGCTATGCACTTATACACTATGCACTTATGCACTACATAGCTATGCACTTATACACTATGCACTTATGCACTACATAGTTATGCACTTATACACTATGCACTTATGCACTACATAGTTATGCACTTATACACTATACACTTATGCACTATATAGTTATGCACTTATACACTATGCACTTATGCACTACATAGTTATGCACTTATACACTATGCACTTATGCACTACATAGTTATGCACTTATACACTATACACTTATGCACTATATAGTTATGCACTTATGCACTTATGCAATACATAGTTATTCACTTATACACTATGCACTTATGCACTACATAGTTATGCACTTATGCACTATACACTTATGCACTACATAGTTATTCACTTATACACTATACACTTATGCACTACATAGTTATGCACTTATGCACTATACACTTATGCACTACATAGTTATGCACTTATGCACTATACACTTATGCACTACATAGTTATGCACTTATGCACTTATGCACTACATAGTTATTCACTTATACACTATGCACTTATGCACTACATAGTTATGCACTTATACACTATACACTTATGCACTACATAGTTATGCACTTATACACTATACACTTATGCACTACATAGTTATGCACTTATACACTATACACTTAAGCACTACATAGTTATGCACTTATACACTATACACTTATGCACTACATAGTTATGCACTTATACACTATACACTTATGCACTACATAGTTATGCACTTATACACTATACACTTATGCACTACATAGTTATGCACTTATACACTATACACTTATGCACTACATAGTTATGCACTTATGCACTACATAGTTATGCACTTATACACTATACACTTATGCACTACATAGTTATGCACTTATGCACTACATAGTTATGCACTTATGCACTACATAGTTATGCACTTATGCACTACATAGTTATGCACTTATGCACTACATAGTTATGCACTTATACACTATGCACTTATGCACTACATAGTTATGCACTTATACACTTATGCACTACATAGCTATGCACTTATACACTATGCACTTATGCACTGCAGTTATGCACTTATACACTATGCACTACATAGTTATGCACTTATACACTATGCACTACATAGTTATGCACTTATACACTATGCACTACATAGTTATGCACTTATGCACTACATAGTTATGCACTTATACATTATGCACTTATGCACTGCATAGTTATGCACTTATACACTATGCACTACATAGTTATGCACTTATGCACTATGCACTACATAGTTATTCACTTATGCACTACATAGTTATGCACTTATGCACTACATAGTTATGCACTTATACATTAAGCACTTATGTACTACATAGTTATGCACTTACACACTACATAGTTATGCACTTATGCACTTATGCACTGCATAGTTATGCACTTATACACTATGCACTTATGTACGTATACACTATATACATTTAAGAGTCGGACCAAAAAGTCAGAATTACGCAAAGGCATCCCCTCAGTGCCCTTAGTAGTGCTCAAATTCACTCACTCATTTTATTCACTCCTTCATGTGTACTAGTGGACTAACGTAGGGAATAGTGAATGAAGCTTAGGTTTATTAGGTTCACCAGTATACCAGAACACAGATGGATTTCAAACACATGCGAGCACTGTTGCATTATGGGTGTTGTAGTTTTGTCTGTGACTGTTATTACAGGAAAAGAGAAACGGCAGCATGTGCTTGTTTCACTTTCTTTGTGATTCAGGAAGAACAGCTCAAAATAAACTAACGCCGACTATGTTATTAAAGCAGCGTGCTTAATCTGCATATTCATTCGTTCATTTTCTTTTCAGCTTAGTCCCTTTATTAATCTGGGGTTGCCACAGCGGAATGAACCACCAACTTATTCAGCACATGTTCAAATTGCATCTTGGGATGCTGCAGGACATAGGCGGAGTGTGTTCAGCTGCTGACTTTGTGTGTGTGTGTGTGTTTAAGGTGGAGAGAGGCTGGACTGGTGATGGTGGAGACTCTCTGTCATGACCCACTAAAGCTGATGTACGGTGTGATGGTGGAGGATATTCTCATCTCGGAGTGTGTGTTGCAGGAACGAAACATTCACGGAAGACACCTGCGTGTGTGTAGCTGCACAGGAGACCAGTGCAACCAGAACTTGCTGCTGCGCAAACTCACTGAGGAGGAGAAATGTAAGTATAGAGAGGTGTGTGTGTGAGAGAGAGTGTGTGTGTGTGTGTGTGTGTGTGTGTGTGTGTTGCTAATTTGTTTTTGTGTTTATGGTGTTCAGCGATTACTCTCATATGCTCAGAATGTCAGTTTTCCTACATATTGCAGATATTGCTAGAATGACAGCATGAATGTGTGTGTGTGTGTGTGTGTACAGTGTCGAAGACAAACTCCAGCAGCGGCTTCAGACTCAAACAGAACTGTAAGTTTTGTGATGTTGAGTCTTCGGTGTGTAACGCCAGCGGTGTGTGTGAGTCCGCCTGCGGCATAAACTCCATCTGTGAGACGCCGGACGAGGTCTGCGCCAGCGCCTGGTACGCAACACACACTGCATCAACACAACACACACTGCATCAACACAACACACACTGCATGAAAACAACACACATTGCATAAACACAACACACACTGCATAAACATAACACACACTGCATAAACATAACACACACTGCATAAACATAACACACACTGCATAAACATAACACACACTGCATAAACATAACACACACTGCATAAACATAATACACACTGCATAAACATAACACACACTGCATAAACATAACACACACTGCATAAACATAACACACACTGCATGAACACAACACACACTGCATCAACACAACACACGCTGCATGAAAACAACACACACTGCATGAACACAACACACACTGCATCAACACAACACACACTGCATAAACACAACACACACTTCATGAACACAACACACACTGCATAAACATAACACACACTGCATAAACACAACACACACTGCATAAACATAACACACACTGCATAAACATAACACACACTGCATGAAAACAACACACACTGCATAAACATAACACACACTGCATCAACACAACACACACTGCATTAACACAACACACACTGCATATACATAACACACACTGCATCAACACAACACACACTGCATGAACACAACACACACTGCATCAACACAACACACACTGCATTAACACAAACACACACTGCATCAACACAACACACACTGCATTAACACAACACACACTGCATGAACACAACACACTCTGCATCAACACAACACACACTGCATCAACACAACACACACTGCATCAACACAACACACACTTCATCAACACAACACACACTGCATATACATAACACACACTTCATCAACACAACACACACTGCATATACATAACACACACTTCATCAACACAACACACACTGCATATACATAACACACACTGCATCAACACAAACACACACTGCATGAACACAACACACACTGCATCAACACAACACACACTGCATCAACACAACACACACTGCATCACTGAACATCACACACTGCATCAACACAACTCACACTGCATCAACACAACACACACTGCATCAACACAACTCACACTGCATCAACACAACACACACTGCATCAACACAACACACTGCATCAACACAACACAGACTGCATCAACACAACACACACTGCATCAACACAACACACACTGCATCAACACAACACACACTGCATCAACACAACACACACTGCATCAACACAACTCACACTGCATCAACACAACACACACTGCATCAACACAAACACACACTGCATCAACACAACACTGCATCAACACAACACACACTGCATCAACACAACACACACTGCATTAACACAACACACACTGCATATACATAACACACACTGCATCAACACAGCACACACTGCATGAACACAACACACACTGCATCAACACAACTCACACTGCATCAACACAACACACACTGCATCAACACAAACACACACTGCATCAACACAACACTGCATCAACACAACACACACTGCATCAACACAACACACACTGCATTAACACAACACACACTGCATCAACACAACACACACTGCATCAACACAACACACACTGCATCAACACAACTCACACTGCATCAACACAACACACACTGCATCAACACAACACACACTGCATTAACACAACACACACTGCATATACATAACACACACTGCATCAACACAGCACACACTGCATCAACACAACACACACTTCATCAACACAACACACACTGCATATACATAACACACACTGCATCAACACAAACACACACTGCATCAACACAACACTGCATCAACACAAACACACACTGCATCAACACAAACACACACTGCATATACATAACACACACTGCATCAACACAAACACACACTGCATCAACACAAACACACACTGCATCAACACAAACACACACTGCATCAACACAACACTGCATCAACACAAACACACACTGCATCAACACAAACACACACTGCATCAACACAAACACACACTGCATCAACACAACACTGCATCAACACAAACACACACTGCATCAACACAACACTGCATCAACACAAACACACACTGCATCAACACAAACACACACTGCATCAACACAACACTGCATCAACACAAACACACACTGCATCAACACAACACTGCATCAACACAAACACACACTGCATCTGAAAATCTCTTAGAAATACACTACATAGGCAAACAAACATTACAAAACACTATATAGAAATCTGTGTGTGTGTGTGTGTGATGCTTTATATATATATATATATATATATATATATATATATATATATATATATATATATATATATATATATATGTGTGTGTGTGAGTGTGTTTGTGTTTGTGTGTATATTTGTGTGTATATATATATGTATGTGTGTTCATATATGTGTGTGTATATGTGATGATGTGTGTGTGTTTCAGGAGGAGTAACGGGGGAAACTCCAGCATAGAGACGGTGTGTCACAATCCAGCGCTGTTGTTTCACGGCCACAATCTGACGGATTCTCAGAGCCGCGTGTGTCAGATGAGGAGGGTGGAGGAGGACTTGTACATCTGCTCCTGTAACGATGAGGAGTGCAATGATCGCCTCTTCTTTAACCACGGTAAACCTCACATGAGTGAAGCTGAGCCCTGCAGCATTGTAGATGAGTAGAATGATACAAATACACTGTGGCCTCACAGCAAGAAGGTCGCTGGTTCGAGTCCCGGCTGGGTCAGTGTGTGTTTCTGTGTGGAGTTTGCATGTTCTCCCCGTGTTGCCGTGGGTTTCCTCCGGGTGCTCCGGTTTCCCCCACAGTCCAAACACATGCGCTATAGGGGAATTGGGTAAGCTAAGCTGTCCGTTGTGTGTGTGTGTGTGTGTGTGTGTGTGTGTGTGTAAATGAGTGTGTACGGATGTTTCCCAGTACATGTGCTAGGGGAATTGATGAACTAAACTGGCCGTAGTGTATGAGTGTGTGTGTGAATGTGTGTTACTTAGTGCTGGGTTATGGCTGGAAGTGCATCTGCTGTGTAAAAACATATGCTGGAATAGTTGGCGGTTCATTCCGCTGTGGCAATCCCTGATAAATAAAGGGACTAAGAATAAATATGAAACTAAAATTTCTAAAACTAAATTAGTAAACATCCTAAACCAAGTGTGTGTGTCTGTGTGTGTGTGTGTGTGTGTGTGTGTGTGTGGGAGAGAGAGACATAGACACAGTGTGTGTGTGTGTGTGTGTGTGTGTGTGTGTGTGTGTGGGAGAGAGAGACATATAAACACAGTGTGTGTGTGTGTGTGTGTGTGTGTGTGTGTGTGTGTGTGTGTGTGTGTGTGTGTGTGTGTGTGTGTGTGTGTGTGTGGGAGAGAGAGACATAGACACAGTGTGTGTGTGTGTGTGTGTGTGTGTGTGTGTGTGTGTGTGTGGGAGAGAGAGACATATAAACACAGTGTGTGTGTGTGTGTGTGTGTGTGTGTGTGTGTGTGTGTGTGTGTGTGTGTGTGTGTGTGTGTGTGTGTGTGTGGTTTCCTGTCTGAAGATCACAGCTCAACTGTTTGTCTGTTTTACTGTGTGATTACAGTAATGTGAAGCAGTCTGGGAAACTCGCACTAGGAAAACACCCCTCGTGCCCATGTTTATTATCTATCAGAAATGATTTGAGTCCAGTTTTAGATTATTAACAGGAAGCTGAATCACTCGATCGTGTGATGCTAAAACAAGATCTGTAAAAAAGTGGCGCTTTTGCCTTTGTGATTTTGTCTTGTTTTTCATCTACGCATTAAATTAAATAGATTTTTCTTCAGAAGCAAAATTATACAAATAAGGCGTCATGTCTTCTGAGAAATAATCAAAATTAAAATATCTGTTATTTATGTAAGGCTGCAGTAGGTGATTGTCTTCAGACACGTGTGTTGTTGTGCTGGGTGAAAGTCTCTTCACATGTCTTTATATTCTGGGTGAGGCGTACGACTTACAAATGTTCGTCCAATTAAAAATTGCCGGGCCGATAATTTCCATAATTCTGGTAAGTAGCCCAAACTGTCTGTCAACAAATGCAGATTTGTGGTTGTACAAATACAAATAAAACAAACAAAACAGCCACCATTTTGGCCGGTCACCTACTGCCCCTTTAATGCATTTTAAAGCTGTTTTCAGATATTTTTAATTTTTACTGTGTTGTTGTTGTTGTTGTTGTTGTTGTGTTTAAAATGAAAATAATCTATTGTATAATATTTTAGTTGATTTATTTAAATGAATTTAGTAAATTTAAGTAAAATAGTAAACTCATTTTAACATTATAACATTTTATTTCTTCATCATTAAGTTTATTGCATAAACATTTTATTTTTTTAAATTGCTTAAAAACAAATTGCTCAGTCATTTTTTTTTTTTAATTCATTCATTCATTTACTTTAATTTCGGCTTAGTCCCTTTATTAATGAGGGGACGCCACAGCGGAATGAACCGCCAACTTATACAGCATATGTTTCCCACAGTGGATGCCCTTCCAGCCGCAACCCATCACTGGGAAACATCCATACACACTCATTCACACACATGTATTCACTACGGCCAATGTATCTTACCCAAATTTTCTATAGTGTATGTGCTGGGACTGTGGGGTAAACTGGGAAAATGCAAACTCCACACAAAAATGACAGCTGACCCAGCCGGGACTCAAACCAGCGACCTTCTTGCTGTGATGCAGTTGTGCTACCCACTGCGCCACCATGCTGCCTAGTTATTTTTATCACTAAAGAAAACTTTATATTTTTAATTTAAATATGATTTAATTTTTGAGAATGTTTTTTTAAATCATTATTAATTGCATATGCAATGCATGTGTTATTATTTATTATTATTTTTATTGTATATGTAATATGTACTTTCATGTTATAACTTTAACATTTTTTGACATGTTGTTTAATTGCCAAATAATATTTTTTTTCCTTTTATTTGATTTAAATGAAGATTTTAAAGCAAATAAATAAATGAAAATAAATTTTCAGATTTTTTTTATAATCATATATTGCATTTTTTTAATCCGTATTTTTTATATTATTAATTTTATATTTTTTAGCATTTAGTTTAATGGCATAATAAAATAGTTATTATTGTTGTTTTTGTTAAGATTGCATGAAGATAACAAGTATACCCATTTAATTATTTTTAAAATAAAATATTTTCAGATTTTTTTAATCATATATTAAATTTTTTTTAAATCCATATTTTTATATTATTTCTTTTATATTTTGTAGCATTTGGTTTAATTGCATTTTTTTTGTTTAATTTACATTGAATAAAGATACTAAAACAATTAAATATGATCATTTATTAATTTATTTTTTATTAATCTTATATTAATTGTTTTTTTTATTGTTTTTCTCATGCTCAGATTTGAAACATCCAGGGGTTCAGTTCAATCCCCCCTCTGAGTCATCATGGTTCAGTCTGGCTCCAGTGCTGATCTCCGTCTTTGTCCTCATCCCAATCGTCCTGCTCTCCGTCTTCTACTGTTACCACATCAGTCAGCACAAACTGAAGCTCCCCAATAAGAAGAGTCTGGACAGCGAGAGATGCAACATTTTCATGAATCCAGAAGAGCATTCGGACAGCAGCTCCATCAACGCCAACAGCCTGAACCACAACACTGAGCTGCTGCCCATCCAGCTGGACAGAGTTGTGGGAAAAGGACGATTCGCAGACGTTTATAAAGCCAAGCTGAAGCAGAGCGCAGACTCCTTCCAGACGGTGGCGGTAAAGATCTTCCCGTATGAGGAGTTTTCCTCGTGGAAGAGTGAATGGCAGATTTTCTCTGACGTCGAACTTCGGCATGAAAACGTCCTGCAGTTTCTGACAGCAGAAGAGCGGACGGCAGAGCGACAGTATTGGCTGATCACGGCCTATCACGAGCGAGGAAACCTGCAGGTGGGGACGACTACCAAACTTTTATGACTCTTTGGTCTCAAATCAGTGATTTTAAGTGGGTAAAAAATTGGGAAGTTCAGGTGATTTCAGTCATTACCGTTTCAAACTTTTTAAAAAACTAAAAAAAAATTTCCACTTGGGGGCGATCTGTGTAAAGGCCGATTTGCAGACGAATGCAGTAGTGATGGCTGCTTACGAAGCATTGCTTCATGAAGCTTAAAAACTTTTATGAATCTTTGGTTTCGAATCAGTGATTTTAACCATGTATAAAATTGGGAAGTTTATGTAATTTTTTTGTGCTATTACCGTTTTGAAATTTTTGAAAATTCAATGTTTCTCCGCTAGGGGGCGATCAGTGTAAAGGCCAGTTTGCAGACAAATGCAGTAGTGGTGGCTGCTTTCAAAACACTTAGCTTAATCTTCGAAATTTTTACAAATATTGTTTCGAATGATTGGTTTTGAGCATGTATCAAATTGGAAAAGTCATGTGATTTCAGTAAACGCGCTTCGTTATGACATTACGAGGTAATTTTAGTAAACTTAAGACTGTTGGTCAAAACTTTGTCAACTAAAATAAAATAAATGCAAAACTAAAACTAAACAAAGCTAACAACAGTCACTTTAAAACTAGCTGGAATAAAATAATTAGTGTTTAACGACATAATAGTTATTTGTTTTGAATCAGAGGTTCAGAGTGTGTATCCACAGGCCAAAGTCACATGATTTTGTTAACTCATTAAAGTTTCTAGACTTTTTTAACGTGTATCAAATTAGAAAGGTCATGTGATTTTAGTAAACACACTTTTGTTACGTCATTACCATTGCGTAACGTTTAGAACATTTTAATTGTTGTCTTTTTGGAACTGGTTTGGAGCACGGTTATATTAGTAAACGAAAACAAACTATTGGTCAAATGTATTTTTGTTAACTGAAATAAAATTTAAAAACTAAAACTTAATGGAGCTAATAACAGTCACTATAAAACTAACTGAAATAAAATAATAGTTAGTAAAAACACCTGTAGATTAGAGAAACACATGTAGATGCACTTTTACTATAGACGCTGCTTTCTATAAAACATGTTGAACAGTTTTGAAAAGTCAAGTGATTTATTTGTGATTCATTAATGTTTCGAAACCTTTCGAAAATTCAGTATTTCTCCACTGGGGACCTGTGTAAAGGACGATTCGTAAGCGTTTACAGACAAAATCTTGTGGTTTCACCAGAGGACGATCTCTGCAATGCTATACTAACTAATAACCAACATCGGATATGAATAGGAATTCAGTTCGCCCTCTAGAGGTGAATACCTGAACTGGTTTCATAGTTTTTGCCCCATCTCAGATCAGTTTTACGAGTTCAGTTTTACGAGTTTATATCACTTTTAATGAGACGTTTGTAAAATGAAAAGAAATAACGTTAGTTAATAGTCTCCTGTTGGCTTTTTTACGATATATAACAATATATAAGCGTTTTTTTTATTTATAAAAGAATGCATTTTATGCAGACACAAATTATGTAATAATATTAGATGATAAGCCAAGTTCATTTAGAGGTTATAGTTTTGATTTAAAATATGTTTGTTTTTAATATGTTTGAAAAAGTCAATTCTAGTCTAGTTTTTGTTGCAATAACATGTTTTTGACCAGCAGGTGTCACTAGCATGTATTTCGAACACTCATTTTCAATCATTTTGGGAAAATTGAATTTGAAGTTTTGAAATGTTTTGTTTGTCTCTTCAGGAGCTGCTGGCGCTACAAGTGATTGGCTGGGAGGAGCTGTGCCGATTGGGCGTGTCTCTGACAAGGGGCGTGGCTCACCTGCACTCGGATAGGACACCGTGCGGAAGAGCCAAAGTGTCGATTGCGCACCGAGACCTGAAGAGCTCAAACGTTCTGGTGAAAAGCGACTGGAGCTGCTGCGTCTGCGATTTCGGCCTCAGCCTGAGACTCGACAGCTGCCTGAGTCCTGAGGAGCTGGCCAATAGCGGACAGGTTAACGCATGTTTTTCATAAATGCCTGGTTTTGATTGGCTGAAGGATAATGTACTTCTGATTGGACTTCTGGAGTGTGCTTCGAAACGGAACAAGCGAACAATATAGATGGAAACATAGTCATGCAAATAAACTACAAGTAATATTATAAAATAAATAAAAATAATTCAATATAAAACTTACTTTAAATGTAATAGATTGTATTATATTAACAATTAAAAAAATAATTAATTAAAAAATATCTAAAAATACAGCTTTATTTTAATAAATTATTTAATTTATTTTCTTTAGATTCTTCATGCGCTCTAAATAAAAAAATATTTATGCAATTAAATTAAATAAATACATTAAATGTATAATATAAAACAAATAAAAATCTTAAATAATTTAAAATTAATTATATACAATAAAAATATCTGAAACATACAATAAAACGTGCTCTAAGTAACATATTTCATATTCGCAAACATGTAAACAGCGCCCTCTAGTGTAATTGTGGTCTGAAATGTGCAATGAAACGAACATTATAGAATTAATTTAAGTTCATAATTAATTTCTGGATTTTTGACTGCTGAATTCAGTGATTTGGAGCTGTGAAGTGCTCAAAACCTGCCGGAACTACTTAAGCTGTGCCTTTTTCTGACAATAACCAAGCACCTTAGAATGACCATCAGCCAGTCAGAATCAAGCATGCAACAGCACTGTAGTATAAATCACTCTAAACTATAGCTATACTATATTTCTGTGTGTGTTTTGTGTTTGTCAGGTGGGAACGGCGCGTTATATGGCTCCAGAAGTGCTGGAGTCGCGGATGGATCTGGAAAACACAGAGTCCTTCAAGCAGGCGGATGTTTACTCCATGGCCCTGGTGCTGTGGGAGATCATGTCCAGATGCAGCGCTACTGGAGGTATTGAATATAACACATACAATATCTCTAGAAACAATGTGTGTCCTCACACGGTGAGTGGGCTTGACAAACCACCTGTAGAAACACTCTTCTCTCCACATGCACCACACACTTTACTTTAAACTCGGCCTTACAAGGACTGAATAAGGAAAACAATGTTTACTTGTGAATGAATTGCACTACTTGTTATCTTCAACCTTAAACACCTCTTTTGCATAATCTTGCACACTATTGTTGTGTCTGATGTAAAAGTACTTGTGTAGTCTGTCTTAGGTTATTTGTATTGTTAAGTATGTATAGTATATGTATAATTAGTAGTTAGCATAGTTTGATTAGTATAGATTTAAATTGCTTCTACGTCCAGAATTGTGTTAATGGTTATGATTGTTTATGTATGTAGAACTGTGGTCCTGAGAGACACAATTCATTCCACTGCAGGTCCACACATGTAGCGGAAGCACAGCTCAACTTACACACACACACACACACACACACACACACACACACACACACACACACACACACACTCACACACACACACACACACACACACAAACACACACACACACACACACACACACACACACACACACACAAACACAAACACACACACACTGCATCTCAGCTGATCTCATCCACAGATTATGCAATATTTATGTAAATATACATTGTGTTAAAATGCAACATTTATATAAAATAGATAAATAAATAAGTCAGATATTAAAAAATGAGAACTGTCAAGAATTTTAGGATTAATAAATATTGTTACATATACATAAATCATGCATTTAATAATTTCCCTATTTTTTTATATGAGTTGTTGTACATATTTAATTTTTAAAAATAATTTTACTGTATGTATTTATGATTATTTAAAATACCTTTCAATATTGTATGTATTTTGTAAATATTAAAATATGACAATAACATTTTATTTAAATTTTAACAAATAAAATAATAATAATTAATAATATATTTTTTGAAAAATATATATATTTAAAATGATCTTCAACTAAAAAATATAGATATTATTATTATTATTGTCATAATTGTCAATTTTACATTATTATTTTATTTAAAATATAACAGTATAGTATAAAAATAACTATTAATAATTATAAAAACAAATGTAAATAATAAATAAAGAAATATATATATATATATTTTTTTTTTTAATATATTTTTTATATAAATTAGATCAAGGTTGGTATTAAAATTACCCCACCAAAAAAGTGTATTTATATATCACACATATATTTATAGAAATGCATCAGTCAAGTTTTGTTCAATAACAGGAAGCTTCGATGTTGTGAGCTCAGCTGTTAAACGCATCATGGTACACCACCGACTTCCTCTCTCTGCTCCACGCACTTCCTGTACGGCCTGTTGGTGTTTTACTGCAGTGTGAGGCTGAGCTGTTTATTCCAGAATCAAGTGTGTTGTGGGTGAAGTCTAGAAAGGATACAGCTGCAGATACACAGTTGAAGTCAGAATTATTAGCCCCCTTTGACTATTTTTCTTATTTTTTCTTTTTTAAATATTTCCCAAATGATGTTTAACAGAGCAAGGAAATGTTCACAGTTTGTCTGATAATATTTTTTCTTCTGGAGAAAGTCTTATTTGTTTTATTTCGGCTTGAATAAAAGCAGTTTTTAAATTTTTAAACACCATTTTAGGTCAATATTATTAGCCCCTTTAAGCTATATATATTTTTCGACAGTCTACAGAACAAACCATCATTATACAATAACTTGCCTAATTAACCTAATTACCCTAGTGAAGCCTTTAAATGTCACTTTCAGCTGAACACGAGTGTCTTGAAGAATATCTAGTCTAATATTATTTACTGTCATCATGGCAAAGAGAAAATAAATCAGTTATTAGAGATGAGTTATTAAAACTATTATGATTAGAAATGTGCTGAAAACATCTGCTGTCTGTTAAACAGAAATTGGGGAAAAATAAACAGCAGGTCTAATAATCCAGGGGGTTGAATAATTCTGACTTCAACTGTATACATCAATACAGCATCAGTTCTGTGGCAGTGTGTTTACATTAGTGTGGTTGAAAGGTTTAGAGTTTGGGTAGGGGTAGATGATGATGATAAAACACAATTAATGGATCATTTAATATAAAATGTAAATAAATGCTGTTAATTCAGACCACAGCTGACACAGCCAGCAACCACCATGTGGCGGTGGAAAACACCTCCCACAATGCACTTCTGCAGTGACGTCCCTCTGTGTTAGTCAGTGATTCTGGTTCATTGTGATTTTCAGTCTTTGCTAATTTAATTAGAGCCACCAAGCAAAGTTACATCCAAAAGACGTCTTTTCTGCGTCTCTGTCCAGAATGAAAGTTTTTATGACGTCTTTTTCAACGTCCTTTCGATGTCTTTGCGGCGTCTTTTTGACGTCCTTTCGCAGTATTTTTGACGTCTTTTTTGTCTATTTACTTTTATTTAATTGTATTTTGTATTTTTGTGATTCTTTCAAATGACTTAAACACCCATCGGACAAATAAACAGACAGTGCACATTAAATTGAAGCATATTTATTTAAAGAACAAACAAACAATCCAATTCGCAATAAGAGTAATAATATGCATTAAAGGGACAGTTCAGCCAAAAAATAAATATTTAATAAACAATCAAAACAAATAGAAACATATATTTTGTTTCAAACCTTTAAACGTGTCAACAAAAGTCACTTGTTAATCTGCAAAGTTGCATTTTTTGATCTATAATAATGAATATGGAGTAATAATGATTTAATTTATATAATATTATTTTAATCTATTATTATTAGTTATATTATTAAATAACAATCATCATTATTATTATTATTATTATTATTATTATTGTTATTATGATTATTATTATTATTGTTGTTGTTATTTTTATTATTATTATTATTTTATTATTATTATTGTTGTTGTTGTTGTAATTATTATTAATATTGATAATAATAATAATATTTTTTTTATTATAAATTATATTTAATATAAATAAATTAATATTTAATATGAATAACAATGCAATTAATTTATGTCAAATACAATTGAAGAGATCTGTAAATTACAAATAAAGCAAACTCTCAGATTTTTTGGAAGCATTCATTGTGATTTTCAGTCTATGGTAATTTAATTAGAGCCACTTCTCACGTTTTATTAGTGGAGTAAATTACTGGAGTAAAATTAACTCCAAACAGAGATAATAATCCTCTGATCTTTCATCTGATATTAAAGAGCTTTAATGCGGCCAGTTATTTATTATCGCGTATGAAAAACAATAGTTGTAATATAGAGTATGGTGCGATATATATATATATATATATATATATATATATATATATATATATATATATATATATATATATATATATATATATATATATATATATATATATATATATATATATAAATGTTTATATATAGTCAAATATAGTGCTTTATGAGGATTATACTGTACTGCATTGAGATTAAACCAGTCTGCCTCCTGCTGGAGAAATTTAACATTGCATATACCATGTCTACATATTTGTTAAAATAATAGTTTTAATAACTAATTTCTTTTATCTTTGCCATAATATTTGGATACGTAGATAGTTTTCAAGACACTAGTGTTCAGCTTAAAGTGACATGTAAAGGCTTCAGTAGGATAATTAGGGTAAAGTCAGGGTAATTAGGCAAGTCATTGTATAACAGTGGGATTTTTTTATTTCTTAGTGGGGACTAATAATATTTATAGCAGCTTTTATAACATATTTTTTTAGCATATTTCATGAGTTTTTAACTTTAAAATCTATAGTTTATTTCAACAAAACTAGAACAAATTAGACTTTCTCCAGAAAAAGAATATGAACATGGTGAAAAAGCAAAGAAAACACAACTTAAACAATACAAACAGAAATAGATTATCATTCACTGCAGTTATAGTGCTCATCTGTGCTCAGAAGTGTGTGTGTTGTAGATGTGCGCAGTTAAGAGCCTCCATTCGGGAAGCTGAAGGGTTTTACAGTATAGAATACAGTATAAAACACATCATGTCCATGTAGAGTCCTCATATAAGTGTGTGTGTGTGTGTGTGTGTGTGTGTGTGTGTGTTTTTAGATGTGCGGGATTATGAGCCTCCGTTCGGGAAGCTGAAGGGTCACCCGTGTGTGGAGAGCATGAAAGATGATGTCATCAGAGATCGATTGAGACCTGAGATCCCGACCAGCTGGAGCAAACATGCGGTACACACACACACAAACACACACACACACATACACATACATGAGAGGAGGAGCTCAAGAGATAACTCCGCCCCTACTTAATATTCAGTTTAAGTTGGAAATCAGAGTTGGTTTTTGCATATTTTAAGTACTTTATTTTTAAATATTGTGCCTTTAATTTTAATACTTTTTAAATAAAATGAATTTGATTTATTTATTTTTATTTATTTATTATAATTTTTTTTATAATTTAACAATATACGTTTTACTATTATTTATTCAAATGAATGCTTTGTGTTTTTTTAATGAATATATTTTTATAATTTAAATTATTTTCTATTTTAATAAATTACTATTTAACATTTTTATAATTTATTTAAATTAGTCTTTATATTCATATTTTTTCTAGTTAAATTATAATTGAATTATTCTATTTAAGAATTAATTTAATATTTTTTTGTAATAAAAAACAGTTTTTATTAATTGTTTTATTTACATTTTTTTATTTAAATGATCATTTATTTATTTATTTTCCTAAACAATATCCATTTGCTTTAAATCTCTCCTACCAGGGTGTTCATCATCTGAGCTCCACCATTGAGGAGTGCTGGGATCACGACCCCGAGGCGCGTCTGACGGCGCAGTGTGTGGTGGAGCGCTTCGATGACATCATCAATAGTGACGTTATCCTCCCCATCAGCCCCGACACCAAGAGCGCAGGGGATTCTGGGATACAAGAGATGTAGAGCCAAAAAAAACAACAACATTTGCACTTTACAGCAGAACCATGCCAAAAACACACACGGTTTATAGAGCTTCAATAATCACTGTCCATTTCTGACATCAACAGATGTTTGATGCCACCGTTGACATCACTTCAGGGAAAACCAGCAGACAGAGGAGACTTTTATCTGCTTATAAGACTTTTATTTGCTTAAAACCATATTTAAAGGCAGTGTTCCTGGAGCAAAGAACTCTGGGAAATATTTGCAGTGTTGGGGAAAGTTACTTCAGAAAGTAATGCATTACAATATTACAATAATATACAATATATAATAATATTACAATACCAAGAAGATCACTGGTTCTAGTCCCTGCTTGGCCAGTTAGCGCTTCTGTGTGGAGTTTGCATGTTCTCCCCGTGTTGGCGTGGGTTTCCTCTGACTGCACCTGGAGGTGCCGCTAGGGGGGAAGGTGTGGTGGTTAGAACGATTCCAAGGGCAATCAAAGATATTATTAGGGGGCCCAAGATGTTATTAGGGGGCCCAAGATGTTATTAGGGGTGCCAAGATGTTATTAGGGAGGCCAATATGTTATTAGGGGGGGCAAGATGTTATTAGGGGCCCAAGATGTTATAAGGGAGGCCAAGATGTTATTAGGGGTGCCAAGATGTTATTGGGGGGCCAAGATGTTATTAGTGGGGCCAAGATGTTATTAGTGGGGCCAAGATGTTATTATGGGGGTCAAGATGTTATTAGGGGGGCCAGGATGTTATTAGGAGGGCTAAGATGTTATTAGGGGCCCAAGATGTTATAAGGGGGACCAAGATGTTATTGGGAGGCCAAAATGTTATTAGGGGGCCAAGATGTTATTAAGGGGTCTAAGATGTTATTGGGGGGCCAAGATGTTATTAGGGACCAAGATGTTATTAGCGGGGCCAAGGTGTTATTGGGAGGCCAAGATGTTATTATGGGGGTCAAAATGTTATTAGGGGGGCCAAGATGTAATTAGGAGGGCCAAGATGTTATTAGGGGGCCCAAGATGTTATTAAGGGGGGCCAAGATGTTATTGGGAGGCCAAGATGTTGATGGGGGGCCAAGATGGTATCAGGAGGCCAATATGTTATTAGTGGGGCCAAGATCTCCCGAATGCATCCGCTGCGTAAAACATATGTTGGATAAGTTGGCGGTTCATTCCACTGTGGCGACCCCTGATGAATAAATGGACTAAGCTGAAGTAAAAGAAAATGTTTAAAAGCTAAATAATTAAACTAAAAAGTAACTCTCATTACATTTTTGAAGTAACTCAAATATTATTTCTTAATTTAAGTAATGCATTACTTTACTCGTTACTTAGCTAAAGCAATATTATTACGTAACTCACCCCAACACTGGAAATCGTGCCAAAAGCGTACAGTATTATGAAGCCACAAAAACATGAGCAGAGATTCTGAATGACATATCGGCTGATTTAAGTGTTTACTATGTGGTTCATTTTCCAGCAGACGTATTGAGGTCAAAATAATATCCATCAAATAAATTAAAAACTGAATAAAATAAGAAACAATGAGGTCATGTATTAAAGATATCCATATAATAAACAATCAAAATGTGTACAATTATAATGCAAAAATACAAGTTTAAATGCTACTTAGAATAAGAAACAAGGTCACAGACTGAAAAATAATAAGCATAAATCAAAGAACAAACATTCATTTATTGCACAAACTGAAACTTGAAAACAATAATTTACTTTATTGCACATATTTTCATTTGCTTTTGATCTTTGATTTTATTTCTAAATAATGACACTTTATTTTTCAAGTATTTTCGTGTTTTTGCATCATAATTTTTCACCTTTTTAATTTTTCATTATCTGCGTATTTTTATTATTATTTTGTTTTTCGATCTCTGACCTTTTCCCACTACTGGGTTGCAGCTGGAAGGGCATCCGCTGTGCAAAAACATATGCTGGAATAGTTGGTGGTTCATTCCACTGTGGCGCCCCTTGATGAATAAAGGGACTGAGCCGAAGGAAAATGAATGAATCTATGACCTCAATACTTCTGTGTGGAAAGTTAATCCTATAGTTTTATTAACAGTAAATGTATATTAATGATGTCCAAAGAGAACTGAACTGTGAGTTGTATAGAGATGTGGATCTTAGATATGTAATATTAATTTGCTGTATTTGAGAGTCTCAGGAGAAGCGGTTTATTAATGTGAAAATACAGTATGAAGACTTTTACATTTGTGCCTTATTAAGCAGATTTATATATATGAATGTGGATTATTGATCTAATTTGAATATAAAATATTATTCAGGAGCTGAAAGGAGCATTTATAAAGCAAAGAAATACAGCACTCTTTGTAATGCATATGTAATCATTGTGTACAATTTTGTAAAATCTTTATAAATTATGTCAGAAAATCTTTTTCGAGTGGTGGGACCCTATCATTCACCTGGTGAAAGTGTTTAGTGCAGTTTGTTGCTATTTTTAGACCAACTCAACCCTAATTTTCAGGTTTTGCACCACATTGTTTTAATTGTAAATCCATGTGCCCTTTTGTGGACTCATGCAAAGGTGTAGGTTTGCACTTGATATTAGTGAATACTATATATATATATGTATGTGTGTGTGTGTGTGTGTGTGTGTGTAGTAGTAGTAGTAGTAGTAGTGTTTGTGCATATATATATATATATATATATATATATATATATATATATATGTGTGTGTGTGTGTGTGTGTGTGTGTGTGTGTGTGTGTGTGTGTGTGTGTGTGTGTGTGTATATTAGTATACAGCCACAAATATGTTTACATTTATACGCATAATGTCAAAAGAAAGTTTTATTTCGGACGAGATTAATCGCGATTGATTTTTGCACAGCACTAATGAGTTATGAATATTCAAACATTTATTCAACGCTTGCTCGGCGCAGACGGAAGTAGGCGGAGCTTGTTGCTGGCGTGTCGTGACGTCAACGCGATAGTAACCGCAGGAGTGAACGCGCAGTGAATGCGAGCGCGAGAGGATGGAGGCCGCAGAGCAGCAGCGGAGCTCGAGTGACGGCGCGGCCGCCAGAGGAGCGGGTTTCCCGGGCAGCGGAGGCGGAGCAGGTCCTGGTGGAGGCGCGGAGGGCGAGCGGGACAGAGAACGGGCCACTTTCGAGTGCAATATCTGCCTGGACACCGCCCGAGACGCGGTCATCAGCCTCTGTGGACACCTGTTCTGGTACAGCTGATCAATAATCGATATCATAACAGTTTCTGCGCGTTAATACACACCGAGAGCATTTGCTATGGTAACTGAGACGAGTTACACCTATTATACCTGTTGTTATTGGTATTATCATTACTTATTTCTGTCAAGCACGAGCTGTCAGAAGGCAGACAGAGACTAGCTGACAGACTGAGGTAAAGTTCGCACGTTCGGTCATTTTAACCCTCCCTATGTTGTTTACCACGCTAATTTGAATATGTATACCTCCAAAACAAGATTACCACTGTTATATTGACTGTAAACAATGAGGGGCATTGGCTGTTAATATAAATTTCCGATTTAGAATTTGTAAGTAATACTTTATTGACATTAAAGTTAATATTAAGGAGAATGTACGAATATAAAGACAACCTTTTCCTCAATAACTGAGACGAGATGCACCTATTATACATGTTATTATCAATATCTTGTTGCTTATCAAGACAGAGACTGATTGACTGTCTCTGTTGACAATCAAGAGTCTGATAATTCAATAAACACTCATAATACAGCTGCTACTGTAGGTTAGTGTTGTAAAATATGATGATATACTGTAATGTTCGTGAAAGAGTCAAACACATGACTGAAATATTCTATACAGCATTGAATTGTGTTTCATTACACTGCATTATTTTCATTGAGGTACTGTTGATTTATATTCACACATTTAGACTTTTTCATTGATAGTATCAATTCAGAAAATAATTATTGGCAAATTCTGAATAGTGAAATCATATTAGCAACCAATGACTATCAAAGCACACCATTGTTTACTGGGAATTAAATAGTCATAATGTTGTTTTGTAGACATACTTGCATGCAATTTCAGACCGTTTATTCAAAGTATCAATGTAAACAATAAAGGTAACACATCATAAGTTGTCACTGATGTAAATCCAACTTTACCTCAGTATTATTTTCTTCTCCACATGTGATTTGGGTGTAAATGCTGGTGCCTAACTTACTATGGTAAATGTTGTTTGGCATTGCTGTAGATGAATGACAGGTAGGCAAGGGACAATAACCGTTTTCAAGATAGGCCACGGTTTTGGAAAAGTCAAGGATTTAAAACCTCCAAAATTTTCTGTAATACCGTCCCTAAGGTATGTGTACGATTATTTATTTTTTATTTTTATTTTTTATTACAAAAGTATATCCTGCAGAAAAGATATCCAAAGATGCTGTTTTAAATTGTAAAGAGTGTAACGAAATCAGTGTTCTTGAAACTAATGAAGACAGCAGACATCAGTGATTTATTTGAATTATTTAGGCTAAATGTTCACTCTTCCAAAATATTTAAAATCTTTCACAAAATAAAATCTGTTGTGTTCAAAAGGGGAAAAAAAGATTTTGTTTATTACCCAGACATTTAAAAAGAACTTATGTTTAGAGTAGTGCAGTAATTCCAAACCATGAGAGCCCGTGACTTTTTATTCAAGGTTATCATACCGTCAGAATCTTATACCGGCCCATGCCTATTGACAGGATGAAGTTATGCCACTCTTGTCGTGTATTGATCATTTAGAATAGATATTAGTAAGAAAACTATTTCAAATATTATTTATTCAGCATGTTTATTTTATATTTTGTATAACAGAAACAGGTGATTTGGATAAGTTAGTGGTTCATTCCGCTGTGGCGACCCTGGATTAATAAAAGGACTAAGCCGAAAAGAAAATGACTGAATGAAACAGGCGGTGCATTTATAGTAAGAATATGTAAAGCAAACAGCTTAAATTTAGTCAAGGCAATTTGCAGTTTGGTACAGATGCTGATATTTATAGAACCATGAAAAATAAGAAGAAATTCTGACGCTTGTCATTTTTAATAAGTAAATAGATCGATTTTATTCCAGTAAACATACATGAAAACAAATGCTCTGAAAACAAAACATCAGTGTCATTGCTCTGTTGAACAGCACTTTGGGAAATATTTGAGAAATAATAACATTTTCACAGGAGGGTTGATCATTTTGTCTTCAGTAAATTTGTTATATTTTATTGTTGTCTCCATTTTGTATTAGTATATTGAAAATTGCTTATTTAGTCAGAACTATTCATTGTCAGAACATAAGGCGATTATAATTGAGAGATGAACAATTTCACCACTGAGGATCAGAGAAAGCAAAGGTTCTGGAAATTAAACTTTCCCCAAGAACTTGGCAAACTCCTCATTTTTCAACATAATGAATTCTCAAATGTAAAGTGCTTCAGTAAGTGTTTATTACTGAAATGTTGCAATAAAATACTCGATTTTTCTTTTTGCGTATTTTTCCACATTCAGCTGAAAAGCAAAAATGAGAATCTGATAATTTACAGTGGCTGAAAATTTGGTGCATCTGTAAATCATCTAAATGGTCAATAATAGTAAGTTAATAAATAATAAATCATATATATAATAATATATATATTTATAATAATAAATCTTATTTAAGATGCACTTTTTTAAACTGTAAGTGCTGCAACATGTGCAAAAAAAATAAATAAATAAGAATGCAAAGATTTGAAAATAAGAAATAAAATAATTCAAATATTATAAAGTAATTCACATAATAAAAGTCCCACTGTAATAATCGAATAAACAATAAAACACCAGGAATATCAAAGTTTTAGAGGCCTTGATAGGGTTAATTAAACTCTAAAGTGAGTTCTGTCTTGATTGAGTTATTTAAGTTGATGGTGTGTGTGTGTGTAGTATCTGTGCATGTTGAGTGGTGTTAGTGTGTGATTATCAGGTTAATGAGAGATTACAGACTCTGCAGGATTGAGGTCGTAGTGCAGGAGTAAGAATAGCCGCTGCTGCTGCTGAAGATGATGATGAAGTAACACTGACTGTGGACCTTCATCCATTATCTACTGTTTGTTTTGTAGATATGCAGATGTTGGGGATTGTGTTTGTGTGCATGACAGAATTATAATGGTAAGATAATTATTCAGTATTTAGACAGTAAACGTTTCAGGATGAGCAACACCGCTGATCTGTTTTATTTTTGACAGTGTATTAGCTCATAATGATGAACTGTGAGAGTTGAAGGTAAATGATTGCTGATTAATGAAGATGTTTTTTCAACACATTTCTAATCATAATAGTGTTATTAACTCATCTCTAATAACTGATTTATTTTATCTTTGTCATGATGACAGTAAATAATATTAGACTAGATATTCTTCAAGACACTTCTATACAGCTTAAAGTAACATGTAAAGGCTTCACTAGGGTAATTAGGGTAAAGTTAGGGTAATTAGGCAAGTCATTGTATAACAGTGGTTTGTTCTGGAAACAGTCAAAAAATAATAATTTCTTAAGTGTTTTATTAAAATGGATTAAACCAGTGGTTCTCAAACTGTGGTACGTGTACCACTAGTGGTACGCAGGCTTCCTTCTAGTGGTACGTGGAGGAATGAAATATGTCATGTACATACTATACACATTTCAAAATTTATCAAAAATTATGTATATAATATGCCTTATGTGTCATATAGCCTATATTTCTAAGGTAATCTGCCACGTTTTTTTAACTTTGCAGAGTTGTAGCTGCTTTACTGGGCCAACTACGCTACTGTATTTTAATGCTGCTCATTTTGGTGGTACTTGGAGAGACAATTTTTTTCTGAGGTGGTACTTGATGAAAAAAAGTTTGAGAACCACTGGATTAAACTATGGAATATTAATTGCATCATCAGAGTAATAAATAATACAGTAAGTGAGAAATAAATGACTGAAAAACAGACAGTATCTCTAATATTAAATGCAATAGTAACTGTGCTAACCCAGGGTGTCCGCAGGGTCTTAAAAAGTATTAAAAGTTGATAAATCAATTATGAGAAAATTAAAGGTATTAAAAAGTCTTAATCGTGTTTTTACAAGGTCTTAAATTTTGCTCAAAGTGTTTGACTCCATAAATAT
>NC_141039.2:1267500-1277500 GCF_052040795.2 Danio rerio
ATTATGTAAAATTTAGCATATCATCTTTACTACTACTACTACTATATTATTATTATTATTATTATTAAATCATTATTATGATATCCCTTATATTGTATAAAATTTTCTTCTTTTATAATTATAATAATAATTATAATAATAATAAAAGAAGAAAAATTATTATAATAATATTGTATAAAATGTTTATAATTATTATAAATGATTTTTATAAATATTATAAATAATAATAATAATAAAAGAAGAAAAATTATTATAATAATATTGTATAAAATTTTTATAATTATTATAAATGATTTTTTTATAAATATTATAAATTATTATAAATAATAATAGAAGAAGAAAAATTATTATAATTTAGGGGATATTGTGTTTTTTTCTGCATTATACTAATTACAATAGTAATGTAAAAAAAGATGATATTATGCCCTAAACTCTTCTTCTTCTTGCTATTATTATAATGAAACAATTTTTATTTGTTCCCCTTAACTATTAGTTTTTTTGTTTTTTTTGTTATTATAATACATTTTCTTCAGTTTTTCACTGTTATTATATATTTGGAAGTATATAAATCAAGTTTTTAATTGTCATGCATAAAATGTTAATCGTCGTTCTCAAAATACTCGATTTTCTTTCTGATTTTGGGGTGAAATATTATTAAAAATTGTGCTTGTTTAAACTATTTATTTAAAATGAGCTGAAAAACAGTTTTGGAACAACTTAATAGTTCTATGTTCAGTCCACTTAAATTTGTGACATTACTTAAGTGAACTTACTGGATTTAAGTTGACACTACATGAATGAATTGTATGTGAACTGAACAGTTTATTCAGCAGGAAGATTCAGATGACCTTTATTTTAGGACCTCTTAAACATTATTTTAAGTTGTACATTAGTAATATAGAGAAAACAAACATTCCTATAATGCAAAAAGTCTGATTATTTCTACATCAGGATAATATTTATAGTGCTGCCAGGAAAACTGTATTACAGAAATATTACGTTCATGAGAACTTTGCCATGCGACAAAAAAACATATATATATTAAAGGTAACTGAAAAGACAACAGTGCAAGAAGTCAGTATTGTAAAGTGAAATTACAGCATCATTATTTCAGCTCACAGCAGATACTAGACAGCAGCATTGTGAGATGTACAGCCAGAAAACCTTGTGCTGCAAGTTTGATTCTTGCGTTATAATAATTTCCTTGACGTATAAAGAAAAGTCTGTAAATTCAGGTTTTTACTTTGTTCTCTTTTCTTTGAAAGTGATCTCTAATATATTCAACTCACAGCTCTAGTTTAATGTCTTGTGATGTATTTTAGGGATGCTCCGATCAGGATTTCCGCAGCTGATATCGAGCACTGATTCCTTGTCATGATGATTGGCTGATACCGAGTATTGTGATGCGTCAAGCTTTATGATGCATTAAAGGTCATCTATGATGAACGTCATCTTCTGTGCGCTGTGTGGACAGAGCTGTGTGTGGTATGGTGTGTCCACAGTCATATTGGGCTGATAGAAACACAATAAGTCTCTTTTTTTTTAATTTCCTGATATAAAAATAGGATTTAAATCCCTCCCATTAACCGCAACATAATGTGGGAGTGTGGTTTCCCCGCCCACCAATATTGATTGACAGCTACGTATTAGCATGTTTCCGTAGTAACACGTATAATCATATCACCATGATATGACGTGCACAAAGCAACCGGGATTAAAAGATCTGTTCAGCTCTCTGTGATCATCAGTCATCATCAGATGTGATCAAGAGTGAGTTTCACAAGTTTAACACCCGTTTAAAACAGTGTATTTCACCGTCTTCATCAGCACAGCCGCGTGTCAGTGCAATTATAAAAGAAGACACCTCAATCCCGAGGATATTAAATCAGGTTTATTTTCTACAATAACATAACAGATATCCATACAGCAGTGGAGATTAACCTGTATCCTGTCACTTTTGCCATGCAAAAACAGTGTAAAGTTAAGTGTGTGTGTGCGTGCGTGCGTGTGTGTGTGTGTGTGTGTGTGTGTGTGTGTGTGAGAACATTCTCATCATTGCAGAAAGGCTTGAATTAACTCCGCAACAAATACATCAAATAATCATTGGGAAAGTTCCTACTGAGATCTGCTTCTTCATGTCTGTCACTGTGCTGTTTATCTGACGCAGCCGAGACAGAGGTGGAGGCACACTCTGACAGGCACGTGGGAACGGTGGGCGGGGAGAACCAGCATTAAAAGCACAGGCCACAAAAACAGCTCCAGTGTGTTCAGAGCGGCAATTCCATCATTCTGAAAGCTCTGATCAATAATCTGATGGGTGTTTCAGCTGAAACTCAACAGACACATTCTGGAGACTTAAATCTTGAAAAAAAGATCAAATAGGTGCCCATTAGGCACATTTTCCCTTTAAGTTTGACACTTAAGCGGAGATCTCTCCCTATCTAAGAGAATAAATGAAGGGTGCTGCATGTAATCCCTTAAACACGTCTCTTTTAATCATCTAGTGTGGACATGTGACGGTCAGAAACGGCTTTACCGAAAATAATCGATCATAAACACAGCTTTCAGATTTTATTTATGTGAAAAGGCCTAAATGCACACAAGAGCAGTCCAGTCTCCAAGTAGCACATCTGTGACCGCAGCTCCTGTACACACACTGAGAGAGACAGGGATGTGCACTCCAGATTAACTGTGCTGTTCAACAAAAGTAAAGCTTAGAACATCACTGTGCCTTTCACGACCTGTTCTCTTGCTAATTCACTCTCATCTCCGGGATTTCTGGGGTATTTTATCTCATTTAAAATGTCTGCGAATGCAGATTGGCGAATACTGATCGAGTCTTAAAATGTGATTATCGGCCGAAACCAAGCTCCAGCTGATCGATCAGAGCATCCCTAATATATAGATATGCATATTCAGATGTGTTCTGGTGTGAGGGATGACCCGTGTGTGTGTGTGTGTGTGTGTGTGTGTGTGTGTCTGAAGAGTTGCTGGAGGTTTAGTTTCAGGAAAGTTTGAGCGCCATCAGCTAATGCAGATGATCAGTCCTGCTTCAGTCTCACAGTGTTTCCACAACAGCTTTGTGTGTGTGTGTGTGTGTGTGTGTGTGTTTTGTGTAAATATGAACTCTGCATTCTTAAAGAGACAGTACACTCTAAAATGCAATTCTGTCATCATTTACTGACCCTCCACTTCTTCCAAATCTGAGTTTCCACACACACACACACACACACACACATCAGCATTAGCGTTAATAATAATCAAACACACACACTGAATGATGACTAACAGCAGAATGAGCGCACATTATGCATCAAATACATGAAATATTATTGCTTTCTGGAAGATTCTAGAGGAGAGGCTTAGCTTTCATTTCCTTTGAAGTCATCGTGCTGGTGTGTTCTGATGTGGTGTGTGTGTGTGGATCTTGTTGATGACGTGTTCTGATGGTTTGTAATCCTCTCGGTTTTAACTGTTTGTCGATGTAACAAACACCTGTGAAAAACACACGTCTTATTTCCTCTTGCTGCAAACTGATTGGCCGGTTTGGCCCACTGACCACGCCCACTTTTATTTAAAAAGTGTCTGCAGGATGTGAGTGGGCGGGGCTAACGGTCTGAGTACGTTAAGATGATTTGTGTGTGAATTTAGTTGAAAATGCTCTTGTTTGTCTGTTTTCATATCACTGGCTAATTATGTCCGTCTCTTTTGATTTGCATAAAGTCCTTTGGTAGCTAAGTTGCATATAATTAATGTGCATATATGGGGCAGAAAGTGGGTGTGGCCTGTTCTCTGGCACTTGATAAATAAACATTTAATACAAGCTGTGTGACGTTTCTAATTATTTACTGTATTGTCAAATGAATTTATGTGGTTGTTTAGGATAATCACCATAGTAACTCTTAATTTAAATATTTTTATAAATGTTTTTTTTGTATATTTTGTAGGCAAATGAGATTATAAATAGCTAAAAATGCTAATTCATGTTAGCAGCATGTTAACGATCATGCTAAACATGTTTAAAATGTTGCCACATGAAAGTCATGCAAGATTGCTAGCATAAATCATGTTATCTTTGACCTAAAAAGGTTGTAAATGAGAGCAACAATGCAGTTAGCATATGCTAAAACATGGTGCAGCATGCTAACGATGAAAGCAATACTAGCAAGATGCTAAATATTTAAAAATATCTGCAACTTTATAACAGCCATTTGCTAAAATGTTTTAAACATGCTGGCAACAATGGTGAAACATGTTAGCCGAACATGCTAGCAAAATGCTACATGTTAGCAGCATGCAAAATGAGCTTGTAAGTCATTATATGCTGAAGTTTGATCATCATAACCCAGTCTTTACGCCAGTAACTTAACATGTGAAGACAGCATGCTAACCTTTGAAAACATGCTACAAATACTCTAGCAGCAAGCTAACAAAACGCTAAGCATAATAGAAAGAAAGATGCTTGCAATGTGACGCTAAAAACCTTCTAGAAACAAACTGGTAGAAATGCAAAAAAAATTATAATAATGGGATAGCATGTTTAACATGATATAATACATGCTAAACGTATAAAGATGATAAATAACGATAAAAACATTGACATAATAGTTAAAACATGCTAAACATTATGAAAAAAATAATTTCAGGATTGAGCAAAAAATATGACTAGTAGAACATGCTAGCAACAATGCCAAAGTATGTAATCAATATAACAATATAAGGTTAAAACGTGCTAATTTGTGTTAGCAGCATGTCAAAGATGATGCTAAACATGTTTAACATGTTACAATCATGAAAATCACATTGAAAAGATTATAAATGAGTTACAATTCAGAGCTAGCATATGCTAAAAACATAGTGAGTTATAGAAGCATGCTAATGATGAAAACAATGCTATGATTGCTATTACTAGCAACATGCTAAATGTTTCAAAACATCAGCAACTAAGAGTAACATTAACAATGTGCTAAAACTGTTTAAAAAAAACATCCTAACAGCAATGGTGAAACATTTTAGCCAAATGCAAGCAATGTGTAAAACATGCTGAAAAAATGCTAATGGTGTTAACAGCATGCTAAAGATGATTTAAACATGATTTAAATGTTAACATTGTTAAAGGTGATGCTAAACATGTTTAAAATGTTACCAACATGAAAATCGTTAAAGATTGCTAACATAAATTATGCTATCTTTGTACTAAAAAGGTTATAATGAGCAACATTTCAGTGTTAGCATATGCTAAAAACATGGCGAGTCATGATAGCAGCATGTTAACAAAGAAAACAATACTAGCAAGATGCTAAATTTTAAAACTATCAGCAACTTTATAACATTAGTCATGTGTGCTAAAATGTTAGCCAAACATGCTAGCAAAATGTTAACATGTTAGCAACATGCAAAATGAGCGTGTAAATCATGATATGCTGAAGTTTGATCATCATAACCCAGTTTTTACACCGGTAACTTACTGCAGTTACTATATAAATGACCTGTTGTTAGCAACGTGAAGACGTCAGCATGCTAACCGCTAGAAACATGTAACAAATATGCTAGCAACAAGCTAAAAATAATGGTAAGCATCTAACGTATATATATATCTATGACAAAATGTTAACAGCACGCTAAAATATGACAATAATAGATGGCAAATACAAAAGAAACCCCCTGCTCATACGCAATGTTTTCATTCTCTTCATTTTATTTACACATATAGTTCTGTCTTTAAATAAATATCGATTTCCAGCATCAACTAAATCACTCAGAACCAGATAAACAATCACATAAAGCTGTTTCAAATGTAAAAACAGAATTGCTCACGCATGTGACGTTCCATAAGTCAGACGTTTCTGTTGCACAGAGCGAGCTTTAAAACAACAGATTATCAGCTGCTTATTAATCTGCATTAATAATCACATGTGCAATATGCATGTCTAAAAACATCCACAAACTAAAGTAGCACTATGAAAAGATTAAACACATCTAAAATAAACGTGTGTTTTGACATAAGCGATATGTGTGTGTGTTATATATGTATATCTGACACACACACACATGCATAAAAACAACAATCTGGTCACACAGATACTTAAAATTATACATAATCTGCATCATATACATAGAAATGTTGTCTCTAAATATAAATAAACATGTTCTCAGATATATGCATGCATGTGTGCATCACATACACATATTAAACACACACAAACATGTAATGTCAGAAACTTTTCATTTAAAACGTGTGATTTATTTGTGCACAGCACTAAAAACGGCATTAATATTGAGTGCTGATAAACGCTTTGGCTCACAGACGTCACGCTGAAGGCTCTACTCCAGCTCACGTCATGCATTTCTGTTGAAAAGAAATTAAAAGTGCACATATTAAAATAAAAACTGGCACATGTTGAGTAGGAACATCGCTTCTCATGGGTTTGGCTGTGATTCGGCGTCTTTGGTGGAGATTGAGAATGAGGGAGTGTGTGTTGAACTAGAAGCTCTCAGTAACATCTATTAAAACAGTAATAATGCGGGTTTAAAAGTGTCTCTAGAAGCATCTGCATGCGTCGTGTCAAAGTGACGGTGCTCGAGAGAGTAAAGGCTCATCATGTTAGCCCGTCTTGGGCTGTTTGTTCTTCTTGTTGAGGATCTTCATCAGGTTTTTGGACATGAAGTAGGGTTTCTCTGCACTGCCGTCGTTTCTCTCCAGATCCTCCACTGAAGGACAGAAACACAAAGTGATTTAGAATTTGAAATACTGTGTTTAAGGTGTTATTTGAGTGTTTATTGTGATGATATTGAGTGTATTTGTGTGATGTGAACACTGAAATGGTGAAGCCCAAGATCAATCTCCACTTGCGGACAATAAAGAGAGTCAAGTCAAAGTAAAGCTGATTTCGATGTGCTCAAATAGCAGATGCTAGTGACCCCTGCTGGTCAAAACCGTGTAAATGCCACAAAAACACAAGCAAAACATGCAGTACAACCAATAATGTCCAGCTATTGCAAGCATTAAATTGAAATTATAACCTATAGATGCTCTTATCGTATGATCTAACAATAGTGAAGCCTTTACATGTCACTTTAAGCTGAATACTAGTGTCTTAAAGAATATCTAGTCTAATATTATGTGCTGTCATCATGGAGAAGAGAAAATAAATCAGTTATTATAGATGAGTTATTAACACTATTTTGATTAGAAATGTGCTGAAAGAATCTTCTGTCGATTAAACAACACTTGGGGGGAAATATAAAATAATGAAGTAATAATATATAATAATCATTAATATAATAATAATAATTTTGACTTAAATATATTGTAAATAAGTATATGTTGATTGTTTCTATGGTGGGCAAGAAACTATTAAAACATTAGTAACTATTATTGCTTTGTATTTTAAAAATGTCTCATTAAAACATCTACAAACAAAAAACTGATCTGGTCACGTGACTTTAGTAAACAGCGCTTCATTATGATGTCCTTATTGTTTCAAAATATTTAGAAAAGTCAGTGGTTCTCCACTAGGGGGCGATCTAAATGATTGTATTTATGGCATTACACAGATCGCCCCCTAGTGGAGAACTACTGAATTATACACATACTTGTTTATAAACAGTATGAAATAATAAAGCCCTGTTTACTAAAGGCACCATGTGAACTTTTCAATTTGAAACTCCGAAAACACTGGTTCAAAACAAAAGATTTGTAAAAGTTTCAAAGCTCAATGAGGCAGTGTTTTAAAATCAGTCATTACTATGGTAAAACATTAATGTGTGTGTGTAACTCACAGAAGCACAGGAACAGTGTATCTACACCCATGTTATAGACACTGAAGAAGCCATGAGCGATCAGATACGCTCCAAACACCACCGTCTGTCAAACAACAATAGTCCAAATATTAATCAGACATCCATCACTAACATTCAGAAATCTGGAGACTGCTTTTGTGTGTAAAAAATCCCATGCTCACTAATTTGATAGAAAAAAAACTGAATAAAAACGACATATTTTGAAATATTTTTAATTTTTTTTTATTTTAATTTTAATTTTTAAATGAGCATTTCCACCTGATTATCTTCATGTTTTCCATGCGATTGTCTTGTAAAATGCCATTTTTTTTATATTTTAGCATGGATAATTCAATCTTCATTGTCACATGATCAATCAGAAATCATGTAATATGCAAGGGATGGATTATATATATATATATATATATATATATATATATATATATATATATATATATATTGCTGGTAGTGTAGATGATTACCAAATTAAATTCATTCATAAATTTAAATAAAAAATAACAAAGTTTTTGTTGTTTGTTTTTGGTAAATTGATTTTTCATGTATCATCATGATCATTAAATACATTAAAAGTTGTAAATAAATTTGTCACAAAGGATTGATGTGCATTGTTCAATATTCTGATGTGCTCATGATATCAATGTTGTGCATGCTCATTATCACCGTATATTGATTATCAGCACATGTCTAATTATATTCATAGCAGAATCACATCAGATAAGATGATGTTTGTGTGCATTAATCTGCGCTGTGTGAATGTGGATCTCACGATGATGGGCATCCAGTAATAGTTGAGCGCCGCGGTCTGAAACGTGTTTCCTGGAAGCTGAATCCTGCCGGAGAAGAAGAAGAAGGCCAGAACTCCTGAAACAACAGAGCCGACACGAGTCTCAGAGCCGAGACCTGAACAGGAACTCTCACAGACAGTCATCGATTATTACCAAATTAAAGTTCATTTATATATTTAAAATATTTTTATTTTACTGTAACTTCATTAAATATATTAATAAAACAATAATTAAAAAAAAAAAAAAAAAAAAAAAATATATATATATATATATATATATATATATATATATATATATATATATATATATACACACACACAACAGTTTTGTCTGGATCTGGAATCTGATTGGCTGATAGCCGTGATATATTTAAGTCATATCAGCATCTGTACACCCTTTGTGTATTATTCCGCCCACATACAGCCAGCAACAAGACACTACATTGACAAATATTACTGCAGTTACACAACCAAATGTACTTTTGAGGCTTTTTAAGTGGAGAATGTAGTTGTTTAGATTGCAACTATTCAGTTTATTTGTAAGAATAGTGCCTATTTTAAAATATTTACAATTTCTAAGACTCCTCATCGGTGACAATTGATGTTTTTCTATCCACAAGATGGCGCTAGAACTGCATAATAAGCCCTTGCTCAGTGTGTTCTATTGAGCGCGAATTAAAAAGCTGAAAAACGGAAGCCTCGTGGTTTTTAAGGTGAACCGGATAGAGTCAATAAGAAGCTGCGAATAAGAAGCTGGATTCAGCCTTGTCCCTCCTTAACGCAAACACAACAGCAGTCTGGTGAGAAATCTCTGTGGATGGATGGCATTTTATGTCAAGTTCAGCCTTATAATCTTAAATTGCAAGCAAAATTTGCTGTTTTGTCATCACGTTAAAGCCTGGTTTATACTTCTGCGTCAAGTGACCTGCGTAACCCACGGCACATGCAACACGTGAAGCTGTGCATTTATACTTCTGCGCGCTGTCTCTGTTGGTCTGCGACGTAGGGCTATGCGTCAACGCCGTAGCATACACGTGCGTTTGACGCAAAAGTATAAATCAGCCTTAAGAGGGTTATATACCAGAAGCCCCGCTTCACATTACTCTATAGAACTTGCAAGAGCCAAAGAAAATCTTGAAACAGGAGAGTCATTCAAACACTAGCTCTAAAGTGACGTTGGTGAATTAGTAACGGCTTCTGCTGCTCTGACGTCAGCTGCAGATGAGAATGAATGGCGGAAGAAAGTAGTTCCTAATACAACAGGGTTTTAAACTCTCTGTTTTGGATTTTCTTTTTTTATGTACAAGATTGTGCCGTCGAACTGTTGTATAAACGCAATATCACACGAGTAGCAGTGTGCTATGGCTGTATATCAGGCGCTAAGGCACGAGGCAGCGCACGTCTCCTACCAGT
>NC_141039.2:1282500-1285000 GCF_052040795.2 Danio rerio
TTATTATTCTTTTTATTTAATATTATAATTTATTATTATTTTAGACATTTTATTATTATTTTTAGATAAATTTTATTTATGACATTTTTATTTTTTTATCTGTTTTTAATAATTTTTATTGTCTGCATTTTATGTTCCTAAACTTGTCTTTTTTATTCCTGTTTATGTAAAGCACTTTGAATTGCCACTGTGTATAAAATGTGCTATATGAATAAACTTGTTGCCTTGTTTTTATTTCATTAATTTAATTACATTTATTTTTTTGTTTTTGATTTAGTTATCATTTAATCAGTTGAATTGAATACATTTTTTGTTTTATTTATTTTTGATTATTTTAATTTAAGAATTTATTATTATTTTTGTTTTATGTTTAAATAATTTAATATTATAATGTATTTTTCTTTTTTGCTTTAGTTATTTTCATTTAATTAATAAAATATGTTATTATTCTTTTTTTATTTTATATTATAATTTATTATTATTTTTAGGTTTATTTGTTTTTATTTCATTAATTTAATTAAATTAATTTTTTTGTTTTTGATTCAGTTATCATTTAATCAACTGAACTGAATACATCTTTTGTTTTATTTATTTTTGATTATTTTAATCGAATAATTTATTATTTTTTGTTTTGTTTGTTTTTATGTATTTTTAAAATAATGACTGAATAATACTGAGTTGATACTCATAATGAAATTATTCATTTTAAATTAATTTAAATAATATTAAAAAAATAAATTATTGCTGTGACATTTATAAGCATCAATAAAATAAAACAGTGGCAACTACTGGTGCTGAGACAATAACAAAACTGAAAATAATTGGAAAAATCAGGGATATTATAAAACATTGTTATAATAAAATAAAATATAATAAAACATTATAAAGCTTCACTCTTCTGTAATTAGACCATCATTATAGCGTTGTCTAAAAGTAAATAGAAACAGCTTAAATGTAAGAACTTTTTTATTACTTTATAACTTAAAAAAGCTCTAAAGGAAAGCTCTAACTCTTATTTTTAACTTAGAAGTTATGTCATTAGTGGTTAAAAAATGTAATTGTAAAAGTCAGTGACTGGCTGTACCTGAGGGTCGCAGGTCTGGTTGGCTTGTATGTTGCTGCAGTCTCCCTGTGTCGTGTTCAAAGCCACAACTTTATAAATGGGAGCACCGGATGTGGCCAGATATCTGAACACACACACACTCAGTCAAAGATACACAACAATAATCAATACACACCTGTATATTTATATAGTGACCAGATCGGCAGTTAACCATGTTCAAAACTAAAACAAAAAAAATTTAAATTATACATTTAATATATTATTATTATTCATTATTTATTTAAGTGTTCAGTAATGTTTAGTTTAGTCTTCTAAAATGAATGATAGCATTTATTAATACAGTCATGTACACTTTTAGTCATGTGAAATATCAATAATAGTATATAGTAGTCATTTATTAATACATTTATTGATGTTTTTAGTCATCTAACATAAATGATATGATTATTAATCATTCTTGTGGCGAGGGGGCGTGGCCGAGAGCCGTGGGAACGGGGTGAGGCCACCGCGTGAGTGGATACACGTGCGGTGCGCACCTGCCTCGGATCCCACGGAAGGAGCTCTGGACCATAAAAGGAGGACCGATGGCAGAGGAAGCCGAGAGAGGACCGGGCCCGGGCATGTTATTTTACTTTTGCTTTCAGTTTGACGGCAGTCTCCGCGAGGAGCTGCCGTCCGTTTGTTTTGATTTTAAATGGCAGTCTCCGTGAGGAGCTGCCGTCATTATTATCAATAAATCATTTTAAAGCTCCGTCGGTTCTCCGCCTCCTTCTTCCCAGCGGCCAAAGGGCCGTAAACTTCATTACAGTGGTGCCGAAGCCCGGGAGAAGGAGGGACGCGTTGTCCAGATGCCCTCGCCGCTGAGAGAGGGGGCGAGTGTTCGGGAGTTAACCCGAGTGGGGGAGAAACCCGTTCGTCTGCCCAGAGTGCCGGGGCGGCCTGAGGCTGGCGAGGAAAGGATCTGCCTGCTGCCGTCTCCCAGCATGGGGAGGAGCAGGGGACGCGGGGCTCACCACCGGAAGGGAAAGAGCTGAAGGGAGCCATCCCACGGAACCCGGGGGAGTCGCCGCGATCCGCCATGATGCCAGAGCCTGCATCCATCCACCGAAGCGGGAGCGGAGCAGGAGACCAGAAATGCCGCCAGCCAGCCAGGAGAACCGCCGCCGGACGCCAAAAGACGGACGGGTGGATAGATTCCTCCACAGGGCTCCCAGCACGTCGTCGCATCTCTCAGCTGGTGGAGGACCGAGTGGCAGCGTGTCTGGAGAACCGAACCCCAATTTTTTTTTTCTTTTTCCTCTCTCCCCTTTCTCGGTCTACTCTGTCTTTCCTCCTTTTTTTTCCATCTCCTTTTCTCTCGGCCCGTCTCATATAGGTCTCGCGGGTGCTGTGGCGCCAACCCCCCCCCCAAGAGTATGCACAGCCACGGGGTGCCCC